>NW_027208384.1:0-200699 GCF_964237555.1 Oryctolagus cuniculus | reverse complement strand
TCATGACTAGAGCCCAGGGAGATTTCGGATGCCATAAACAAGAGTGTCAGATTGTTAAGTCAACAACAGGAATAACTGTGTGCTTACTCCTTATGTGGGATCTCTGTCCTTAATGTGTTGTCCAATGTGAAGTAATGCTATAACTAGTACTCAAACAGTATTTTACACTTTATGTTCTGTGTTCTGCAAACTGATGAAATCTTAACTGAATATAAACTAAATCGATCTTCTGTGTATAAAGATAATTGAAAATTAATCTTGATATGAATGGAATGGGAGAGGGAGTGGGAGATGGGAGGGGTGCTGTTGGGAGAGAAGTTATGGGGGGGAAGCCTTTGTAATCCATAAACTGTACTTTGGAAAATTATATTTACTAAATAAAAGTTTAAAAAATTTAAAAATAAAAAAATAAATAAAAATATAGGTAGCAATATTTAATGCTTCTCTTACTGTTCCTGGATTGGATTATAGTATATGTTAATAAACCCTTTTTAAAGATTTATTTATTAATTTGAAAGACAGAATTATAGAGAGAGACACAGAAATAGACAGAGATGTTCTGTCTGCTGTTTTACTCCCCACGTGGCTGCAAGCAGCTGGAGCTGGGCTAATCCAAAGCCAGGTGCTTCTTCCAGTTCTCCCACATGGATTCAGGGGCCCAAGTATTTGGGCCATCTCCTGCTGCTTTCCCAGGCACATTAGCAGGGAGCTAGATTAGAAGCAGAGCAGCTGGGATATGAACCAGTGCCCATAGGGGATGCCAGCACTGCAGGTGGTGGCTTCACCTTATATGCCACAGCACCAGCTACAGCCTATTCATTTTAAATTAATAACTAAAGATTATCTGCTGTTCAGCCTCCAGGCTTTGGCTTGGCCCAGCCTCTGCTGTTGTGGACATTTGGGGAGTGAACCAGAGGTTGAAAGATCTCTTTTCTTATGTCTCTCCCTCTCTAACCTTGCCTTTCAAATAAATAAATGAGTCTTTGAAATAAAAATACATACACACACACAAACACACACAGTACCAACACAGTGGGTAAAGCCATGGCCTGCTGTGCCAGCATCCCATATGGGTGCTGATTCAAGTCCCAGCTGCTCCACCTACAATCTAGCTCCCTGCTAATGTGCCTGGGAAAGCATCAGAAGGTGGCCCAAGTGCTTGAACTACTGCATTCATGTGGGAGGCCTACAAGAAGCACCTGGCTTTAGATTGGCTCAGCTGAGGTCAATTTGGGAAGTGAACCAGCAGATGGAAGATCTGTCTCTACCACTTCTTTGTAACTCTGCCTTTCAAATAAATAATAGATTTTTAAAATGGGGGAAAAGGGCAGTTTTGTTGCCTTCCCTTTCCTTAGAGTAACATAATCAAAATCTGTTAGGCAAATGAATAAGGGAAATTCTGAGATCATGTATTGACCACAGAAGAGAATGGATTCCTTGTGCATTTTCTGGAAGCCCATGCTAGTTAGAACCAAGGGAAGCATAACAAAAAAGGGGAGGCCTATATCCCTCTTATTTGTCTTCTTTGTTCATTGGAGCAGTGGAGAGTTGAGTAATGTAATATTGGTGTTTGTCTCCATACAGTTCACTTCTATTTAGCTGGTTCTTTTTTATTTTTGCATTTCTTTTTTATTTATTTTAAGAGATTTATTTGAAAGGCATAGAGACAGGGGTCTTCCATCTGCTGGTTTGATCCCCCAATGTTTGGGTGAGGCCGAAGGCCGATGAGCCCCCTTCCAGTTCTCCCATGTGGTGTGGGGTCCAAGCACCTGTCCATCACCACTGCACCTGTTGGCTGGAGTGGGACAGGAATTTGGGCGGCAGGGATTTGAATCAGCAACTGTGATGCAGGCCTTGCAGTTCTGGTTGCACCCCCAAACCATGGTGCCAGCCTTGATAAACTTTTCTTTAAAGTGGAATTAGGGGTAAAAACGATCTGAGGTGCATGTGCGGTTCCATTGTGAGAGGGTCTGAGGCCCCACGGGTGACCAGGGGCCAATAGGAACACCTGCAGCCTTGGCCCGCAGGTCCCAGGCATCTCCCCTCTCCTTCTGCCCCACCCACAGCAGCCCGGCCCAGGCTCCAGTGGTGCCTCAGGTATTTCCACCCCAAACTGGTCAATTCAGGTCACTTTGTGATCCCTGAACAGATTCAGTAATGCATGCTTCTTCTCTACTACAAAGATCTTATGTTGGTCATATTTCCAGTTACCAAAATCAAATCAACTCACACCTGGACTCTGAGTATTCAATGACATTAGTTATCAAAATAAATGTATTCAAATATTCAAAGACCACTTCAAAGCTTAACTGCCTTCAAGAGTTTTTGGCACTGGAACAGCCACTGTGGTTTTCTACACATGAGCACTCACTATTTTATATACCATTTAACAATTCAAACATCACTTCAGCTTCAGCAATACACAACAATAGAATGGATGATTCTACATAATAAACATGTTACATTAGTTTGGACTTAAAACCTAGAACTAAAACCATGTGGTAATATGGATGGATTTAAGGAAAGATGTAGAGCTAGGTAGCTAAGGCCACAGAATCCCAGACCTATTGATTTTAAGTGAGTCTGGAACAACAGCATTCCATTGCATTATCTTCCATCTCAGAGTCCTGCTTTTCCAGTGAGACCCACCCCACTCAGACCATGTATTTCCTGCCTGTGTCTTCACGGTGGTGGAAGCTGTTCTGATACAGGCATCTCCTGGATAGTCACCAGCTTCCTGATTTACTACCTGAACTGGAATCAACAGTTGTGAGGGATGTTTCCCAAACACCCAGGCTGAACTGAATGTTCGTCTCTGGCAGTCAAAAACTTCTGCCTTAGGAAACAGAACATGTCCTCTACTCTGGGGCTCCTTTTTCTTCTCATGGGGTTCTGTGGTGATCTGTGGTTTTCAACACAAATCCTGGTAGCATTCTGACTCAAAAGAAAGACCAGGGATAAGAGTTCTTTCTGGGGGCTGGTGTTGTGGCATAGCAAGTTACACTGCTGCCTGCAGCACTAACATCCCACATGGATGCCAGTTTGACTCCCAGCTGCTCTACTTCTTCCCTAGCTCCTTGCTGGGTAAAGCAGCAGAGAATGTCCCAAGCACTTGGTCCTCTGCCCCCACATGGGAGACCTGGAGGAAGCTGCTGGCTTCAGCCTGGCCCAGCCCTGGCCATTGTGGCCATTTAGGGAGTGAGTCAGCAGATGGACCTCTGTGTTTCCTCTCTTTTTCTCTCTGTAACTATGCCTTGCAAATAAATACAACTTCAAAAAGTTATTCTCCATCAAGTAATACACCCTTTTCCAGGCAGTTGTAAAGCTGGGAGTCATAGCTTCTTTTATATTTTGGATAATAAGAGTTCTGGTTTGAAAGCATGTTCATCTGAGACAAAGATCACTCATTATCCTTTGTTAGAGAAGGGGGCTCTGCTCTTTGAAAGTGAAAATTAGAAGCGGTAATGTGTGATGAGCTCCACCTGCCAGGTCTGGGGAGACTTATTTGAAAGACAGGATACCAGGAGAGGAAGCTTTACAGATTCCCTGGCCCTTGCTTTAGTCTTATGTCTTTACTTCTTTTGTTGCATCTTGATGTCAAGAGTGTACTCTTTATGCTGAAATGAGGAATTGTGTCTTACCTCTTTTGGGCCTTTTTCTAAGAAGAGTGTATATATTTTTCTTGCATATAAGGATGGCTTCTGGGGTGGGTGGATCTTTCTTGGAAGTTTTCACAAGCCAGCCAGTAGCCTATATTTTCTTCACAGAATTCAGTTTTTAGAAAAGCCTCCAATACAGCCAGACCATCTGTATGTAGGGAAGAGCAGGCAGAAAAATAAAAAGAAACATGAGGAATATGAGGAAGCTAATGATCAAATAATCCCTTGTACTTTTCTAGTACTAGGATTAGCTATTCTCGTTTTTACTCAATCCTGTAATCCTGCGGATTTAGCTCTTTAAAGACAAAGATGCCTGTAGGCAAAATACTTCATTGGTTCCATACTACTAAAACAGAAATACTTCAGTTTGTTTTAGTGCCAAAAATGTATTTACAGGAGAGGCATAAATCCTCAGGGAACTAAGTCTCTTGCAAATACTGCATGCAATGAAAAGCATCCTCAGCCTCAACCAAGAGCACTGCCATTGCAGAGCTGAAGGGTGATTTATCTTCCCCACCTGGTGTGAATATGTTGAGAAATAAGCGGAGATAAACAGACCTTCTAGGTTAAGTCAAATTCTCCCTGTTGAGCTGCTGATTTGAGGACACAGCCTTTCTGCACTCTTGTGATACTTGCAATGGATTCAATTCAAGCCTAATTCACAATTGCTGGCCAGCAGCTCCTGGAATGCTTCTGACCACAACAGTGCTTCCTTCGGGGAAGGTCTGCAAGAGCAGTTCTCTAATGAGTTGTGCTCAGAGCAGTTCCCCTCCCAGCTCAGCAGTGAGCTCTTCAGATTGCAAACACAGGAATCTCAACTTACTTGATGAAAGCTTGCTACCTGCTTTTCTTGCCAATTGTGGCCTTCCCAGGAATGGTGGAGTTTTGCCATAGGTAGCTCAACCCGGTCTTCAGTACTCTTATTCTTACAAAAAAAAAAAAAAAAAAAAAAAAAGACAATTCAGTAAGTGGTCATCCTTGAATACACTACTGAGCCTGAAAGCATTTTTACCAAATAAAGTCGCCCAATAGCTATAAACCAAAAGCCAACAACAGGCTTACCCACCTAATATTACACTCAGCCCCGAAGTACTAAGCAGTTTCATCAGTTCCTCAGAATGTAACTATGCTGTGAGCACTAAAGATAGGACTGCCCAAATTTTAATTATCAATACACTGCACAGCTAATAAGGCAGATGCTGTCTCTGGCCCACAAAAGGAGACAGTTTCCCTGCAAGGTTAATCACAATTGGGAGACATTTTGCACCTGATGGAACCTGCAGCAGTACTGCCTTGAGCCTACTCCTCTCCTTCCCTTTCCACCTTTAGTCCTGGATGGGCCAGAGACCATGCACAGGAGGTGCCATTGGTCACCCGTGGCCCCCTGTCTACCTGCAATGCTCCTGGTAGGAAGATGCTGCAGAACAGTGATTTGTCCCATGATTGTCACTGTGTGAGATCAGCCCATCATGAGAAAATGACCATGGATTCAAATGAGATATCAACCGCAGAAGCACTTCCCCCAGCATCAGTGCAGGAGGGTGGATGATGGAAGGCACAGCATGGCCAGGACTCTAGGGATCCTGCAGGACTCTGCTGCCCTGGATGCCTATAGCAGGCAGCTGCATGAGGCCCAGTGTGCCAACAGCGCCCTCCTACGAAACCCTTCCCCCTGTCTGCCCATACAGACCACACAGATGCTGTGTCAGTGAGTAAATCAGCACCGCGCACTTGGTTTTCCTGATGAGACTTGGCCTTCATTACTTCCCCAAGCGCAGCACGTGCTGCAAGCCTCAGCCAGCAGGGCCAGCGGGAGAGGTGGCAACTACCAGCTGCCCAACAATGACCACCGCCTTTATAGCCAGCCTACATGGGGCGGGTCTGGCAGCACTGGTCCTGCCCCAGGGCAGGAAGGATTGGCCCGAGGTTCCCCGCTGGGTGGAGCCTGAGCTGTCCTGCAGCAGATTCTGGAAGCAAGAGAGCTGCTGATGGCTGAGGCCCTGGCTCAGAGCACACTTAGTGAGACCCCATGCCCGGCAAGGGCGCTGGGGCCCTGGACTTTCCCAGGCTGCAGTCCTAGGGTGGAGGCTTACTCAGCCCTCCTTCCCCAGCCCTGCCCACAGGTGGAGCGGGGTTCCCATGGGGGCATCTTCCTTCATGGGAGCATGGGTGAACCCCAAATGCCGCGACTCCCAGTTCTGAGTGCTGGCCCGCAGCCTTCCGGGAGGGAGTAGGATACAGAGACTTTGTGGGGAGGTGACACTTGAGCTGGGCCTGTATTTTGGGTTTGCTCTGGATGCACAACCCAGCGCGCCTGGACCTGCTGGTCTGCTGCAGGCCTCCTGGAGGCTCTGGGAGCTGGGCGTCCTGGTGGCAAGGGCAGGAGGGTGGGAGGTCGAGGCGCTGAGCTCCCGCTGGGTGCACCAGGCACTTTGGAGCTGTTCAGAGTAAGGAGTTGAGGTCACCTCCTGAACCACTGCTGGTCCCAAACTCCTGGTTTGGGATTTTCCAGAACCTGAAGTAGGGGTGTGGTGGGGGTGGTAGTGGTTGGCTTCAATGCACTGTATTTGTGAATTCTTCAAACACAGCTTCTCCCTACTCCTGCAGGCTTTCAGGTGATTGACGAGGACAGAGTCCCTCCACTGCAAAGTGACTGAAGTTTGGAAACTACGTCCAGAACATCACAGTGTGTATTCAGCTGATCATCCTTCAGGCCTGCAGGTGGACAGCAAGAGCAACAGTAAGATATTAACTACTGTAGATACTCTCCTTTCTTTCCAGTAGACCCACCAAAAGAGAATGGGAGATGAGTACTTGAACATTGGAACCAGTCAGCATGCTAGGGTGAGCTGCCAGTACTTGGAGCTCAGGAGTGGACATGGAGAGCAAAACATGCATTGTAACTAAAGAGGACAGTAAGGCATTTTACTGTGAAAAGGGAAATCATTTAAAAGTGAGCAAGACACCTTAAGGAAATGTCTGTATAGTTATTTTTGTTTATTTGCAAGGCAGAGAGAGCCCTTCCATTTATTGCTCATTCCTCAAATGTCTGCACCAACCAGAGCTGGGTCAGGCTGAAGCCAGGAACTCAGTGTGGGTCTCCCACACAGGTGGCAGGGACTCAAGTACTTGAGCCATCAGCTGCTGCCTCCCAGGGTTCTGTTAGCAGGAAGCCAGAAGCAGAAGCAGGGCTAGGGCTTGAGCCCTGAGAATTCTGACTGGGATGTGGAAGGCTTTACCACTATGCCAAACACATGCTCCAGTAAGCTGTTTCAACACGTTTGCAAAATGTAAGAATGTGGTTTTAAATATATGCTCTTCATCTTAAAAATTTGCATAATCTTATATTCAGTTTCATGATTCAATACTTATTATTAAATACAAGTAACATTTAGATACATGCTTTCCTCACCAATACAAACCTCAGTAATTTTTTCACTTAGAACCTTGAATATTAGCATTCATTCAGACTGAAGTTCACTCATAAGCTGGGAATTCTGACAAAGAGACAGTAGGGAAAAAATCTAGATGTGTATCTGATACCTAATAAGGTTCTGAACCTGATTGACAGAATCTGAGTAACTGTTCAGAGAGTGACTTCATACCTCTCCCCTCTGTAATGAGAAGACTGTGTCCTTTGGCCACTTTCACATGATGTTATGTAAATTTTACCTGAAAAGCCTTTTATAAATTCTGAAGTACCATACAGAAGCATATATGCATTTCCATATGTGTGAAAAAAGGCAATGTCAAAGGCATAGCTATTCCAGAGAGAAGTTAGGAGGATTAGCTCAGTTTTTAAGTGTGTAAGTACCATTAAATATCAACATATTTGAAATAGATTTATATATAGAGTGTGGAGTTCATGATAGATATTGAATAAATGCACTCTGGATAATAAGCAAATATCAGAAATAATGCCACACCCATCAGTGTTTAAACTCTTCAGACAGCTCCGTGCCAGGGAAGTGCAGTGATCCCTGTAAATTAACAAAAATCAATCTGTGTATACCCATGGAAGCCACTGGTTTATATGCAGCCTATACTAGAGGTTTTTGTGTTTAGTTAAATTACTTGATTTTTTAATGAATGCTTTCAGACTGATACCTGATGCTGAGTGGCAGACAATTTTTTCTGAAAAGTATGTGGTTGAGAAATATAAATATAAATCAGTTTATAATTTTTGTGTCTGAATATTTTTATGCATTGAGACAGTACCTGCAATAATCAGAAGACTTTTCCTCAAAAAGTTGCTACATTGATGCATCTTCATTTATGTATGTAATGTATGTTTAGGTAAAAGGAAGAGAGAGAGAGAGAGAGAGAGATCTATCTTTCATCTGCTGGCTCACTTCCAGATGGCCACAAAAGCTGGGGCTGAGCCAGGCCGAAGCCAGGACCCTGGAAGTCTGCCCCAGTCCCCCATGGGGGTGCAGGAACCCAAACACTTGGGCAATCTTTGCTGCTTTCCCAAGCAAAGAGCTGGACGAGAAGTGAAGGAGGTGAGTCTCAAAGCAGTGCCATAAGGCATGCTGCTGTTGCAATTGGCAACTTACTCCTTTGTGCCACAACGCTGGCCCTGGATTGATGACATATTGAAGTGCTGCCACTGGCTTTTGGCTAAATAGGATGACTTAACGTGTTTTCCACTCTGTGGAAGAGGAACAAATAAGGCAGTTGGTTGTAAAAGTTGCCCATGGAAACCACAGCCTGAGAAAGATGAATCAACTCACCTTGCATTTTCCACGTTGCATCTACACCACCCTTTTCTGGACAAACATCTGATTGTATGCCCTTGTGATGGAGGTTCTCAGGGTGCTGGAACTTTTTGTAATTTTTTTAAAAATATAGATTAAGAAGAAGGCAAATAAACAAAAAATTACAAACTGCTGCCAATACCAAGAAGAGATTATTGAGCGTAAAAGGTCACCTGTTGGAGCTAGCACTATGGCACATCAGGTTAAAGCCCTGGCCTGAAATACAGGCATCCCATATGAGTGCTGGTAGAGTCCCAGCTGCTCCACTTCCAGTCCAGCCTCCTGCTAATGCACCTGGGAAAACATTATAGGATGGCCCAAGTCCTTGGGCCCTTTTGCTCATGTGGAGACCCAGAAAAAGCTCCTGGCTCCTGGCTTCTGATCAGCTCACTCTCTACCTCTCCATATAACTTTTTCAAATGAATAAAATATTTTTTTTTAAAAAAGGTATCCTGCCATACTTCTTTCTTCCCTGTTAATTCCTAGGAATTAAAAATTGTTACAGGGCCAGCACTGTGGCAAAATGGGTTATAGCAACACCTGCAGCACTAGCATCCTCTATGGGCACCATTGCATGTTCTACTTCTGATGCAGGTCTCTGAAAACATACTGGGAAAACAGTAGAATATGGTAGAAATCCTTGAGTCTTGCACCCAAGCGAGAGACCTCGATGAAATTTCCCTGACCCCTGGCTTTTTTTTTTTAAAGATTTGTTTATTTATTTGAAAGAGTTACAAACACCCACCCACACACACACACACACACACACAGAGAGAGAGAGAGAGAGGTCTTCCATCTGATGGTTTACTCCCCAGCTGGTTGCAATGGCTGGAGCTGCGCTGATCTGAAGCCAGGAGCTAAAAGCTTCAAGTTCTCCCATGCATGTGCATGGGCCCAAGCACTTGGGACATTTTCTACTGCTTTCTCAGGACATAGCCAGGAGCTAGATCAGAAGTGGAGCAGCAAGGACTCAAACCAGTGCCCATATGGGATGCCCATAATGTTTTCTTTAATTGGAGAAATGTTCCTTTGATAGAATGAGCGTATGACCCCACAATATTCTCTACTTACTCATAATAGGGTCTGAAATGTAAAAGTCATGATTAATTTCTTAGAAGAAAATTTACATACCCAGAAGCAAAGAGTGAAAATTAACCTTTTGTTTTTCTCATGAATGAATCAGAGTTTCAAAACTAATACTTAACTTGTATTTTAGAGGAGTTAATGACTTAACCATCTCTTCTATTAGAAATACTACGTTGTGGCCAGTGCTGTGGCACAGCAGGTTAAAGCACTGGTCTCAAGTGCCAGCATCCCATATGGGCTCCGGTTCTAGTCCCAGCTGCTCCTCTTCTGATCCAGCTCTCTGCTATGGCCTGGGAAAGCAATAGATGGCCCACATCTTTGGGCTGTTCTGAAGCTCTTAGCATAGTGAACATATATTAGATTCTCATTATTGAAATCTTTAGAAATGTCAGAAAGCATGTAACTTTCTTTAATGATCTGAAACAGAGATGAGATCCATAAGGGCAGAACTGCTCAGCAGCCACACTGCAGGAATATGTATCTTTCTGACGATATCTTCATCTGCTTCTTGCAGTTGCAGCTAGTCTATGAGCTCTTGGTCTGTTTTCTGCCCTTGGGAGGGCCTAGGGTGCTCTATATTGTCTGTAAGGATTCAAAATTTGTTGTATATTAGTGTCTAATCATAAAATTTCCAAAGTGACAAGCTGGATGTAATAAACTATTCCAGACTGCAAAAAAAAAAAAAACCACAAAAAACAAGAAAATACAAACATGGTGTACTGTCTATAAAGTACAGCGGTAGATCTGTATTATAGAGATACACATCTCTACACAATTCTCTGTTTCTTTCCCTCTGAAAGTCTACATTCAGCTCTCGATGGTGTGATTACTTAGGAATAGATTTCATATACTTACTTTCATAATCAGTGAACTCGGAATTATTATTGTAGTATTGAGGATTGTACTGACTAAAATACTATGTTTATTCCATGTTAAATAACATCATCGTATCTTTGGATTCCATTTGTCCTGCTACTGATGTATTCACAGGAGAGGGGAGGTGGGAGGAAAACCCAAGATCCATCGGGGTGGAGGAGGAATGTCAGAGGCTGTGGTTCTATTGTACTGCAGCTTGGGTTCTGGAAGAACACATTAATGCACCCAGATGGTTTGAAGCTAACTGAAGGGCTATGTTCTGTACAATTGTCTGTGGTGCTGCATTTTCATTTATGTAAAATTTATTTCCTTCAAGTAATATATTAATTTGGATGAAAATGAAGATGTTAAGGAATTTTCAGAATGGGTCTGTTTAACCCTCATTGGCTTTGTTTTTAGGCACTTAACTCAGAAAAGAAAAGATAGAAAAATACGTTTTGGGTTCTCTTCATCTGTACCACGGCACTCTTTGGTTAAGATTTGTCATTTTGTCATATTTGATTCTCTAGACTCCCTGAAAAATCCCCTACTTCATTAGATGGAGTCCGTGTCTCACCATGGCAGTGAAATGTTCCAGCTTTGCATTTAGCTAGGCCGTGGACACATGCCATGGCACTTGCCAGCCAATTGTGTCAGGGGCATCATCTGAATCAGAATTACTTGCATGAAAACAAGGAGTTGCAGATTCTTCCAGTGAAAGTGGAGAGGAGCAAGAGCTGCAGAACATTGCCAGGGTTGAATGTGCCATGGGATGCCATGTGGTGGCTGGTGTCTGGGGTGCTGGTTCTGCAGAAGATAGGGCTTATGGGGGCTGGTGCTGTGGTATAGCAGGTGAGGCTGCCTCCTGCAGTGCCAGCATCCCATATGGTCACCGGTTGGAGTCCAGCCTGCTCCACTTCCAATCCAGGTGTGCTGTGGCCTGAGAAAGCAGTAGAAAATGGCCCATGTCCTTGGACCCCTGAACCCACATGGGAGACCTGGAAGAAGCTCCTAGCTCCTGGCTTTGGATCAGCTCTGCTCTGGCCATTGCATCCAATTGGGGAGTAAACCAGCAGATGGACGATTCTCTCTCTCTCTCTCTCTCTCTCTCTCTCTCTCTGCCTCTCCTCTCTCTGTAATTCTGACTTTCAAATAAATAAATCTTTTTTTAAAAAAAAAGCTTATGCTTAAGGGTAGTGTTCATGGAAAATGTGTGGGACATTTTTCAGCAAGATTTTAGATGAATTTTCCAACCCCTGAACCTCCTAGAGATTGGAATAGACTTCTAATGCGTAACTTCCACTTATGCTTAATTAGGTTTTTGTTTTGAATTGTTTTTGATGAAACAGCAAGGAATTCTGAGTTATAGACTTCCTATTTCAGAGACAGAAGAACACTGATGCCTGCATTATAATTAAATAATGCCTATCACCCTTTCTTAAGCAACAAATGATCACAGATTCTCTCTTTGCTGCTAAGTAATGAGCATGGTGATTCTTCCCACCGTAACCACCTTCCCACCTTCACTCCCTCCCCTCTTCCTCCTTCCTCTCCTATTGACATGGAATGCCTTACATAGCTAGGCTGAACTTTTAATCCACTTGGCCCTAGGTGTTCATACACTTCAACTCTGTGTGATTATTCATATGCCCTTTTTATGACAAGGCTTATGTCAGAATGACAAATTATATATTCACCTAATACTGAGAGTCATCAAATTGATTTCTATTTTCTTCTCTCTTAGGCAGTTCTTGAGGGGCAGAAATATTTATTTTGTATATCATGTATTTATTCAACTAAAAGACTGACTGTCAAGATGCTGAGTTTTAGTGTCAAAGCAAATATGTTTCTAGACCCCATGAAGTTTACAGTCTGGCAAGAAAGAGCCATCTACCCAAAGAATATTGTTTAACATAGTAAATGCTGGGGTGAAGTCAGTGGATAAAGATTGAAGCATTCTTAATCTAGCACTAACTCTAATCCCATGATCTCTAATTGAGAGAAGTAATCAGAAACACAGAACTCCATGTTACCCAGTTATCTCTTTGAATTTCTGATTAAAAAATAAAACATATCAAACAACACACAAATACCTAGGAGTGCATAATATTTATATACTATCTTGATATTAAAAATAAGAACAAATAACCATGAAAAATAGCAACTTTGAATCTCCTTTGTTTTCTAGACAAGTTATAATCCTATGTGGTTCTTTACAGTACATTATTACCATAAATTACAGTACATCATTACAGTAAATTATTACAGTAAATAATTACAGTAAATTATTTTTGTAGGTACTCTTCATCTCTCTCACATTTTTCCATTTGATAAATCAGATTTTAAAAACTGAGACACAAGACAAAAGAAATATCTTTAAGCTAGTATTATATATTGATTGACATTCTAAAAAACAGTTATTTATTTATTTGAAAGTCACAGTTACACAGAGAGGAAGGGGAGAGAGAGAGAGAGAGAGAAGCATCTTCCATCTTTTGGTTCACTCACCAATTGGTCACAATGGCTGGAGCTGTACAGCTCCAATGCCAGCAGTCAGGAGCTTCTTCTGGGTCTCCCACACAGATGCAGCTGCCCAAGGACTTGGGCCATCTTCCACCGCTTTCCCTGGCCATAGCAGAGAGTTGGATCGAAAGCAGAGTAGCCGGGTTCAACCTCCACCCATATGGAATGTCAATGCTTTACATGCTATGCCACAGTGCTGGCCCCTTGATTGGCCTTTAACTTAGACTTTTTTATGATATTAAAAAACACCATGCTTTTCTAAGCTCTTTCCATTCAGTTTCTATTTTGTAAACTCCAGATAATACTGTCCCCAGAATTAATCTAAGGTATAAATGCTATGATATAAGGCATTTAAACCCTTAACCTGTCTCTTTGAATACGCAGCTATGTTAGCTCTGTGTCCATTCTTCTGTCTCTGTACTAGATGAATAAAAAGACAGTTTAAAATGATTTGAAAAGAACTATAAGGGGTCGGTGCTGTGCTGCTGCTGCCAATTGGGGAGTGAACCAGCAGATGGTAAACCTCTCTCTCTCTCTCTGTCTCTGCCTCTCCTTCTCTGTAACTCTGACTTCCAAATAAATCAATAAATCTTAAAAGAACTATAAACATCAATAAAACACAAATGAAAATTGTATTCTCAAAACTGGATATTAAACCATGCCTTCTACACCTCTGTTAAAAGCTACATTCTATCATAGTCATTTATGATTTCTAGGGCCAAAGTAGTAAATAAGATTTTTCTGGAAGAGACAGAGGTTATGAGGGAGCCAGGATTTGGGGTCAGTTAGCAGCAGTGAGTGTCACTCTTTCAGATTTGATTCAGGAAAGGAAGAAAGCAACTGATCCCTGAGATTTTGGTGGGGGGAAGGAAAGGAAGGAGGGACTGAATAAAAGCAAAGGCCTTCTGGTTGTGGGCACCCACCCCTGACTACAGCCTTTGGGAGGGCCAGCTGGTGTCTCTAGGGATGCTGCAGCCTGGACTCCATTTCCCAGAGTTCCCAGGAGCTCAGATGTATTATGCCTTCTGAATGCCTGTGCACATGTGCATGCTGCTGCCATTCCCTGGGGCCTGAGTTGGAACAGAGGGAGTTCATTCCCTGATCAGGGTCAGCCCTGGGGGCTGTGCTTCTCCTTCTCTGGCATTTACTGCATCTCCTGCTCTGCACGTGCGATCCCAGGGAGTTTCCAAGTGCTCACCCCGAGCCTGCCTCCTGCTGCATCTTCCCTCTTCATCATTCACCTGTGGGTCCCACTTACCAGGGAGTCTCTTCCCGCCACTCCCCGAATCGCTCCCCGTGTGTCCAGAAGAAAGGGTACCTCCTCCAGGGACTTTCTGCTGCAGGTTTGGCATGCAGGAAGGGGCAGGACATGTGTGGGAGAAGGGTGGGTGCCAGGGAGCCATAGATCATGGCAGCTTCCCCCGAGGTCAGGACTGGGACCCGGGCTGTTCTGTCTCCCACCTCCACTTCCCAGGCTCCCAGTGCCTGGAATCTCTCCTGCAGGACCTCACCCAAACTGTCCCTAATGCGCTTTATTTAGTGGTTACAGGAGAGAGGGGGCAGCATTCTGGGAACATGCACACGCAGGGAAGGAAGGCAGAAAGACTCCAGCTCTCCACAGTTAAATAAGCTGGGTTCCCACTGTGGGTGGTCTCAGAATGCAGTCTGGCCAGGCCTCTTGATGTTTACTGGACTGGTTCCTGCAGGGTGGGTCTGGGTGGCCTTCAGCAGGGAGCCTGGGGCAGCAGAGGGGTGGGCAGGAGGATCTGACTAGGTTCTGCCCCACTGCTCTCATCCTGCACCTCATCTTCCTGGTGGGGAGCAGTGTGAAGTGTGCATTGATCCCTCTCAAGTATTAATTATCAGACTTTTCCAATGTGGAATTTGAAGCTGTTCCAGAAACCTGGGGTGGGAAAACTCCCTTCTTTCAAACAGGCACAGAGACAGTGGAGGATCCAAGGAGTTTCTATTAATGGCCCTAGGCTCAGCTGGAATGATTTCCTGAGAATTGAGCATCAAATTCAAGTTTCTTAGCTGTTACAGCATTGGTGGGTTTAAATGGCAGCCTTCATGACTTAGGTCCACATTTCCAATGGTCAGTGGGTCCAGTATGTTTGTAAAAGAGATGCCGGGGACAGATTTATTAGGATAGATTTATGACTGGAGTTTACAGAAGCAGAACTTAGGACATCTTCCCTCCCTAGATAAGATTTCAGTGGGCAGCTGTTTCACTCGTTAATTGTGAGCATCCACTTTTAAAGGTTTGTGTTGGATGTGGTCCACTTCTCTTTCTTTGATGATTTATTTGGCTGCTTTTCATTTTCTGTCTTCAGCTATTTCTTCTCCTGTTAGCAAGGCTGTCAACTGTTTTGACCTGACGCTGATCCCTTTGCAAAGTGAGAAGGGAACTAAAATTAATGCAAGTCTACTGTGTTGTCAATAACTGGAGCTACTTTTTTAAAGATTTATTTATTCATTTGAAAGAGTTACACAGAGAGAGGAGAGAGAGAGAAAGAGAGAGAGGCGTCTTCTGTCCGATGGTTCACTCCCCAATTGGCAGCAACAGCTGGAGCTGTGCCAGTCTGAAGCCAGGAGCTTCTTCTGGGATGAAGCTGTTTTTTAAAATAATTATTTATTTATTTGAAAGGCAGAGTTACAGAGTGGTAGAAACAGAAATCAATGGTTGGAGCTGTTTGGATCCAAAACCAGAAGCCAGGAGCTTTGTCCAGGTCTCATAGGTGGGTGCAGAAGATGAGGGATTTGGGCCATCTTCTACTGTTTTCCCAGGCCACAGCAGAGAGCTGGATGGGAAGTGCAGCAGCCAGGATCCCAACCGGCACCCATATAGGATGCTGACACTGCAGGCAGTAGCTTTACCCACTATGCAACAGTGTTGCCCACTAACTGGAGCCCTTTTAATCTGAGTTTGCATAAAGTGGAGAATTACAACATCATAAATACAGATAAGTAACATCTTTTTCTCTGCCCAGTACTTTACAGTTACCCAGTGATCCACTGAGAATCTTACATTCCACACTGTGTAATTAAGAAGGTCAGTTAATTGTCTTATTTTGGGTTCTGTGGTTAAACCCATGACATTTTTAAAATGGGAGGATATTAGTTCTACAATTTCATAAAGACTGCTCTGTGGAAGCATCAATAGAAGTTATAACTGTGAGAGTGGTAAGAAAGAAGAGGGGAAGAAATAAGTGCCCCTTACTCCACTCAGAGATGTCCACAAATGGAGTAGAAGATGTGCCCTTGAAAACTATGGCTGACTTTCTGGGACAAACTGTGTTTGAGTGCTTCACATGTTCTTATAGAAAGGTGTTGCCACCAGGTTATTAGTATATTTATTTAGTTAGTTTTTAAAGATTTCTTTATTTATTTGAAAATCAGAGCTACACAGAGAGAGAAGGAGAGACAGAGAGAGAGAGAGAGAGAGAGAGAGAGAGAGAGAGAGAGAGAGATGTCTTCCATCAGGTTCATTTCCCCAGATAATACTACATCATTGTGAACTTTGCTCAGTTCCTGACCTATACCTTTCCTTTAACCTAGTACTTTGCCATGTAGTAGCCCATGAAAACTGCAGACTGCATAAATGAATGAATATTTGGAGGGTTGTGATTTCTTAGAGGAACATCATGAGACAGAAGGAATAAAACAAAACAAAAGTATCCTCCGTATATAGAAGATATACTGTTTTTGCAAGCTATAGAGAAGAGGAAGAAGAAGGAAAGTAGTGAGACTGGAAAGGTTGTGGCAAAGGTAATAGGCACTAGTCAAGAATTCAACAAGCCCATTAGGAAAGTATTTTTTTTTATTTTTTTATTTTCTTTTTTTTATCTTTTATTTAATGAATATAAATTTCCAAAGTACGACTCATGGGTTACAATGGCTTTCCCCCCCATACCGTCCCTCCCACCCACAACCCTCCCCTTTCCCACTCCCTCTCCCCTTCCATTCACATCAAGATTCATTTTTGATTATCTTAATATACAGAAGATCAGCTTAGTATACCTTAAGTAAGGATTTCAACAGTTTGTTTCCACAGAGAAACATAAAGTGAAAAATAATAGATGATTTTTTTTTAAATGATGATGAAATCAGATCAGACCTATTGTCATGTTTAATCCCAGTGAGAGTCAAGTTGGGAATTGATAATTTCTTTCTTTTTTTTTTTTTACAGAATATCAGTTTAGTGTACATTAAGTAAAGATTTCAATCGTTTGCACCCCCATAGAAACACAAAGTGAAATATACTGTTTGAGTAGTCGTTATAGCATTAAGCCTCAGTGTACAGCACATTAAGGACAGAGATCCTACATGAGGAGTAAGTGCACAGTGACTCCTGTTGTTGACTTTACAAATTGACACTCCTGTTTATGGCATCAGTAATCTCCCTTTGCACCAGTCATGAGTTTCCAAGGTTATGGAAGCCCCTTGAGTTCTCCGACTCTTATCTTGTTTAGACAAGGTCATAGTCAAAGTGGAGGTTCTCTCCTCCCTTCAGAGAAAGGCACCTCCCTCTTTGAAGACCTGTTCTTTCCACTGGGATCTCACTCACAGAGATCTTTTTGCCAGAGTGTCTTGGCTTTCCATGCCTGAAATACTCTCATGGGCTTTTCAGCCAGATCCGAGTGCCTTTAGGGCTGATTCTGAGGCCAGAGTGCTATTTAGGACATCGCCATTCTATGAGTCTGCTGAGTATCTCACTTCCCATGTTAGATCACTCTCCCCTTTATTTATTCTATCGGTTAGTGTTAGCAGATACTAGACTTGTTTATGTGCTCCCTTTGACTCTTAGTCCTTTCATTATGATCAATAGTGAACTGAAATTGATCACTTGGAATAGTGAGATGGCATTGGCACATGCCACCTTGATGGGATTGAATTGGAATCCCCTGGTATGTTTCCAACTCTACCAATTGGGGCAAGTCAGCCCGAGCATGCCCCAAATTATACATCTCTTCCCTCTCTTATTCCCACTCTTATGTTTAACAGGGATCACATTTCAGTTAATTTTCAACACTTAAGAATAACTGTGTGATAATTACAGAATTAAACCAGTCATATTAAGTAGAACAGACAAAAAAAATACTATGAGGGATAATGTATTAAGTTGTCCATTAGCAGTCAGGGCTATGCTGATCAAGTCACCATTTCTCATAGTGTCCATTTCACTTCAGGAGGTTTCCTTTTTGGTGTTCAGTCAGTTGTCACTGATCAGGGAGAACATATGGTATTTGTCCCTTTGGGACTGGCTTACTTCACTCAGCATGATGTGTTCCAGATTCCTCCATTTTGTTGCAAATGACTGGATTTCGTTGTTTCTTACTGCGGTATAGTATTCTAAAGAATACATATCCCATAATTTCTTTATCCAGTCTACCATTGATGGGCATTTAGGTTGGTTCCAGGTCTTGGCTATTGTGAATTGTGCTGCAATAAACATTAGGGTGCAGACCGCTTTTTTGTTTATCAATTTAAACTCCTTTGGGTAAATTCCAAGGAGTGGGATGGCTGGGTCGAACGGTTTCTGAGGAATCTCCAGACTGATTTCCATAGTGGCTTGACCAGTTTGCATTCCCACCAACAGTGGGTTAGTGTCCCTTTTTCCCCACATCCTCGCCAGCATCTGTTGTTGGTAGATTTCTGTATGTGAGCCATTCTAACCGGGGTGAGGTGAAACCTCATTGTGCTTTTGATTTGCATTTCCCTGATTGCTAGTGACCTTGAACATTTTTTCATGTGCCTGTTGGCCATTTGGATTTCCTCTTTTGAAAAATGTCTATTGAGGTTCTTGGCCCATCTCTTAAGTGGGTTGTTGGTTTTGTTTTTGTGGAGTTTCTTGATCTCTTTGTAGATTCTGGTTATTAACCCTTTATCTGTTGCATAGTTTGCAAATATTTTTTCCCATTCTGTCGGTTGTCTCTTCACTCTCCTGACTGTTTCTTTTGCAGTACAGAAACTTCTCAATTTGATGCAATCCCAATAGTTGATTTTGGCTTTGACTGTCTGTGCCTCCCGGGTCTTTTCCAGAAATTCTTTGCCTGTGCCAATATCTTGAAGGGTTTCTCCAATGTTCTCTAATAACTTAATGGTGTCAGGACGTAGATTTAGGTCTTTAATCCACGTTGAGTGGATTTTTGTGTAAGGTGTAAGGTAGGGGTCTTGCTTCATGCTTCTGCACGTGGAAATCCAGTTTTCCCAGCACCATTTATTGAATAGACTGTCCTTGCTCCAGGAATTAGTTTTAGATCCTTGATCAAATATAAGTTGGCTGTAGGTGTTTGGATTGATTTCTGGTGTTTCAATTCTGTTCCATTGGTCTATCCATCTGTTTCTGTACCAGTACCATGCTGTTTTGATTACAACTGCCCTGTAGTATGTCCTGAAGTCTGGTATTGTGATGCCTCCGGCTTTGTTTTTGTTGTACAAGATTGCTTTAGCTATTCGAGGTCTCTTGTGCCTCCATATGAATTTCAGCATCATTTTTTCTAGATCTGCGAAGAATGTCTTTGGTATCTTGATTGGGATTGCATTGAATGTATCAATTGCTTTTGGGAGAATGGACATTTTGATGATGTTGATTCTTCCAATCCATGAGCATGGAAGATTTTTCCATTTTTTGGTATCCTCTTCTATTTCTTTCTTTAAGGTTTTGTAATTTTCATCGTAGAGATCTTTAACGTCCTTGGTTAAGTTTATTCCAAGGTATTTGATTGTTTTTGTAGCTATTGTGAATGGGATTGATCTTAGCAGTCCTTTCTCAGTCATGGCATTACTTGTGTATACAAAGGCTGTTGATTTTTGTGCATTGATTTTATATCCTGCCACTTTGCCAAACTCCTCTATGAGTTCCAATAGTCTCTTAGTAGAGTTCTTTGGATCCTTTAAGTACAGAATCATGTCGTCTGCAAAGAGGGATAGTTTGACTTCTTCCTTCTTGATTTGTATTCCTTTGATTTCTTTTTCTTGTCTGATGGCTCTGGCTAAAACTTCCAGAACTATGTTAAATAGCAGTGGTGAGAGTGGGCATCCCTGCCTGGTGCCAGATTTCAGTGGAAATGCTTCCAACTTTTCCCCATTCAATAGGATGCTGGCTGTGGGTTTTTTTATAAATTGCTTTGATTATATTGAGGAATGTTCCTTCTATACCCAATTTGCTTAGAGTTTTCATCATGAAAGGGTGTTGAATTTTATCAAATGCTTTCTCTGCATCAATTGAGATAACCATATGGTTTTTCTTCTGCAGTCTGTTAATGTGGTGAATCACATTGATTGATTTGCGAATGTTGAACCATCCCTGCATACCAGGGATGAATCCCACTTGGTCTGGGTGGATGATTTTCCTGATGTGTTGTTGTATTCTATTGGCCAGAATTTTATTGAGGATTTTTGCATCTATGTTCATCAGGGATATTGGTCTGTAATTCTCTTTCAGTGCTGCATCTTTCTCTGGCTTAGGGATTAAGGTGATGCTGGCTTCATGGAAAGAATTTGGGAGGATTCCCTCTTCTTCGATTGTTCTGAATAGTTTGAGAAGAAATGGGATTAGTTCTTCTTTAAATGTCTGGTAGAATTCAGCAGTGAATCCATCTGGTCCTGGGCTTTTCTTTGTTGGGAGGGCCTTTATTACTGTTTCAATTTCTGTTTCAGTTATGGGTCTATTTAGGTTTTCGATGTCTTCATGGTTCAATTTTGGTAGATTGCATGTGTCCAGGAATCTATCCATTTCTGATAGGTTTTCCTGTTTGCTGGCATACAGGTCCTTGTAGTAATTTCTGATGATTCTTTTTTATTTCTGTGGTGTCTGTTGTTACGTTTCCTTTTTCATCTCTGATTTTATTGATTTGGGTCTTTTCTCTTCTTTTTTTTAGTTAGTTGGGCCAATGGGGTGTCAATTTTGTTTATTTTTTCAAAAAACCAGCTTCTCGCTTGGCTGATTTTTTGTAATGTTTTTTTGGATTCAATCCTGTTAATTTCTTCTCTGGTTTTAATTATTTCTCTTCTCCTTCTAGATTTGGGTTTGGTTTGCTGCAGTTTTTCTAGGTCCTTGAGGTGCGCTGAAAGCTCATTTATTTGGTACCTTTCCAATTTCTTGATGTAGGCACCTATTGCTATAAATTTGCCTCTCAATACTGCTTTTGCTGTATCCCATAAGTTTTGATATGTTGTGTTGTTGTCTTCATTTACTTCCAGAAAGTTTTTGATTTCTCTTTTGATTTCTTGAATGACCCAGTGTTCATTCAGGAGCATGTTGTTCAGTCTCCATGTGTTTGCATACTTTCTGGGGTTTCCTGAGTTGCTAATTTCCAGCTTCATCCCACTGTGGTCTGAGAAGCTGCATGGTATGATTCTAATTCTTTTAAATTTGCTGAGACTTGCTTTATGGCCTAGTATGTGATCAATCTTAGAGAAGGTTCCATGCGCTGCTGAGAAGAATGTGAAGTCTGTAGATGTAGGGTTGAAAGTTCTGTAGATATCTGTTAGATCCATTTGGACAATAGTGTCAATTAAATCTGCTGTTTCCTTGTTGATCTTCTGTCCAGATGATCTGTCTATTTCTGAGAGTGGAGTATTGAAGTCCCCCAGTACTATTGTATTGGAATCTAAATCTCCCTTTAAGTCCCTTAACATATCTTTTAAATAGACCGGTGCCCTGTAATTAGGTGCATATACATTTATAATAGTTACATCTTCCTGTTGAATTGAACCCTTAATCATTATATAGTGTCCCTCTTTGTCTCTCTTAACAGTTTTTGTATTAAAGTTTATTTTGTCTGATATTAATATGGCTACACCTGCTTTTTTTTTGGTTTCTGTTGGCATGGAATATCTTTTTCCAACCTTTCACTTTCAGTCTGCATGCCTCTTTGTTAGAGAGATGTGTTTCTTGTAGGCAACAAATAGTTGGGTTGTGTTCTGTGAGCCAGTCAGCCAAACGGTGTCTTTTAACTGAAGAATTCAGACCGTTAATGTTCAATGTGACAATTGATACGTAATGACTTTGCCCTGCCATTTTCCCGGAAATATTTTCTAGTATATGCTTTGAGCTTCCCATGCTCTTTTACTGGTAGGTGTTCTTCCTTTCCCTTCTTTCATATTGATGGCCGTGTTTCTGTGTTTCTGAGTGTAGCACATCTTTAAGTATCTTTTGCAGGGCCGGACGAGTGGCCACAAAGTCTTTCAATTTCTGTTTGCTATGAAAGGTCTTTATTTCACCTTCATTCACAAATGAGAGCTTGGTAGGATATAATATTCTGGGCTGGCAATTTTTCTCTCTTAGCACCTATGCTATGTCTCGCCATTCCCTCCTAGCTTGTAGGGTTTCTGATGAGAAGTCAGCTGTGAGTCTGATTGGAGATCCTCTGAGAGTAATCTGACGTTTCTCTCTTGCACATTTTAGGATCTTTTCTTTATGTTTCACTGTGGTAAGTTTAATTACCACGTGTCGTGGTGAGGATCTCTTTTGGTCATGTTTATTGGGGGTTCTATGAGCTTCCTGTACTAGGATATCTCTGTCCTTCTCCAAACCTGGAAAGTTCTCTGCTAGTATCTCACTAAAAAGGCCTTCCAATCCTTTCTCTCTCTCCATGCCTTCAGGAACTCCTAGAACTCGAATGTTGTTTTTTTTAATAGTATCCTGTAGATTCCCAACAATATTTTTTAGGTTTCTAATTTCCTCTTCTTTTCTTTGGTTTGACTGTATGTTTTCCTGTGCTCTATCTTCTAAGTCCGATATTCTCTTTTCTGCTTCACCCATTCTGTTTTTAAGGCTTTCTAATGTGTTTGTCATTTGATCTATTGAGCTCTTCATTTCATTTTGATTTCTCTTGACTATTACACTTTCCTGTTCTACTAGTTTCTGAGTTTCATTTTGACTCTTCCTTAAAATTTCATTTTCACGAGAGAGATTTTCAATCTTGTCCATTAAGGATTTCTGTAGTTCAAGGATTTGCTTTTGAAAACTTCTAAATGTTCTTATCATAAATTTTTTGAAATCCGTATCTTGCATTTCTTCTATCTCATCATCTTCATACTCTTGGCTTGGGGTGTTTTGCTTATTTGGAGGCATCATAGTGTCATCGTTGATCTTGCTCCCTCTATTTCTGTGTTTGTTACTCGGCATAGTTAATTCTTCTTGCGTCACTGTGCGTTTTTTTTCTTTTTTTTTTTTTTATACTGTGTCCGTGCTAAGTGGACTGCCTGCTGTTGGAGGAGCCTTGGAGGCTTGAGATGGGTGCGGCCTGAGAGCACTGCCTGGTTCTTCCTGGTTAAGGGTGTGCAAAGGTGACACCCTCAGGTTATGTGTGGTAAATCTCTCTCTTTTTATTTATTTATTTATTTTATTTATTCAGGGGGTAAGTAACACCGCAGGGCAGGGCTGTGCAGAATTGATGGTATTTAGCTTCCAGTCTTTGGCTCCTCTGGACTCCCACTGGGTTGGCTAGGCTACTGAATTGTAGTGACTCAGTTCCTTAACTCTCCCCCATTGATATGTAAATCCAAAGAGGAGGCCTGCTCTTTGTCTCTTGGGAATTCTTCAAGCCTTGCAGCCTTGTAACCTTTGCAAGGTTAGGGGGAAGAGAAACCCCAAAGCTTTTTTTTTTCCTTCTTTCCGGTAGTGAGTTTGCTGCACTTTCCGGCCCCCCTCTAGATTCTGACCCCCGTTTCCCCACCAATGTCTCGGGTTATTGAGCTCACCTCCCCTTCCAGCGCCGATGTGTGGACTCGGAGCCCTGAGCGTCCCAAGTCTCCCCGCTGTTGTCTGTGTGGCATGCACTCCCCTTGGAGCACTGTCGCGCAGACCCTGGGGCTTCTGCGTCTGGGTCCCGCGACTTGGCTTCCGCGCGGTGGGCGACCTTGTTCTCCCAGTAGGTCCTCCGATTCACGCCTGCTCCATCCAGAAGGGTTTCCCCTGTATCTTTGTGGGGAATCAAGGCAGGACTGCCTGTTGCTCAGCCACCTACACCCACACCTGAGCAGTTTCTGGACCACTTCCCGCTTGCGAGGTCTCAGGCTTCCTCTTCTCCCATTAGGAAAGTATTAAGGATTCTTTACTTCCATGTAGACTCTGCCCTCTAATGGTGAACAGGGTCCTCTAAACCCACTTGTTGCACAAATGAAAACCCAAGCATTGTCTTCTCCCACAGATGGAGTCTGCTATTGGTTTTGATTTACATTTCCCTAATGGCTAGTGATATTGGGCATGTTCATCTATGTCTTGACCATTGAGATTTCTTCTTCTGAGAAACATCTATTCTGATCATTGCCCATTTCTTACGTGTACATTTTGCTTCTTGTTTGGAGTTTTTCCAGTTCTATATATGTATGTTCTGGCTATCAATCTTTTGTCATAGTCAGAGTTTTCAATGTTTCCTGCCATTCCGTCCATTGTATCTTCACTCTGTTGATTACTTTGTTGTGAAGATGTATCTTAATTTGATATGCTCAAATTTGTATATTTTATTTTTGTTACTTGTGCTTTTGGAATCTTATGCAAACTGTTGTCTCTGCTAATGTTTT
Source organism: Oryctolagus cuniculus (assembly GCF_964237555.1). Taxonomy (NCBI): domain Eukaryota; kingdom Metazoa; phylum Chordata; class Mammalia; order Lagomorpha; family Leporidae; genus Oryctolagus; species Oryctolagus cuniculus. The sequence goes on along the minus strand of NW_027208384.1, from coordinate 176,287 downwards.
ACAGTTTCTCATATGTTTACTTAGGTTTTGGGTTTTTTTTTTAACATACATAATTTTATTACAAAATTTTTTTTAAAAAAACAACACAGAATGCAACATCCTAACAAAAAATCCAAATTTACAAATGATACTAATTCCTACAACTTTGCTGCGCTACCATACACAAGTCAAGAAATTAAAGAAACCATTAAATATTTAGGAACATTCAACATCAGAAGCTTTAAAATCTAACTGTATGTAGTAGCCCCTCAAAAAGCTACAACCTGCATTTTTTAAAAAAAGTATTTTCTCTACAAAGAATCTTATCAGCTATACAAAAATCTGTACAGTTTTTTTATACTGAAGCTAATATTGAGCTGCACTTGAATTCACATTCTTAGCAAAACAACTGCCTGAGCACACACGCACACTCCACACTCATCATTACAGGATAGCCATTTATTCTTCATCTTCATCCTCTTCCTCATCATCTTCATCTTCTTCTTCTTCCTCTTCTTCCTCCACATCTTCAGGTTCATTCTTCTTGTTTGAGCCTGTGGGCCTACCAGGGCCCTTCTTTCCCACTTCACTTTTGCCCTTGGCACGGTATGCAGCAATATCCTTTTCATATTTCTCCTTTAGCTTAGCTGCTTTCTGTTCATATGGTTGTTTATCTTTGGCTGAGTGTTCAGACCGCATCTCACCCAATTTTTTTGCAGTGTCCCCAATGGACAGGCCAGGGTGTTCACTTTTGATCTTTGGGCGATGTTCAGAGCAAAAGAGAAAGAAGGCAGATGGTGGTCTTTTAGGAGCACTGGGATCCTTTTTCTTTCCCTTCTTATCACCCTTGGGAGGAACGTAATTTTTCATCTCCCTGTCATAACGAGCTTTTTCACTTTTTGCCATATCTTCAAACTTGGACTTTTCCTTTGCAGACATGGTCTTCCATCTCTCCGAGCATTTCTTAGAGAATTCTGCGAAATTGTCCGAAGAGTCAGGGTGTTTCTTCTTGTGCTCTTCCCGGCACGTCTGCACAAAGAAGGCATAGGAGGACATTTTGCCCCTTGGCTTGTTGGGGTCTCCTTTACCCATGACGACGGAACGGCGGCCACCTGGTGTGAGTTGTTCCTCAGACTCCCGCAGAGCGGCCAGATCCGACGGCATTGCTTCCTTCCCTCAGCTCCGGCATGAACTCAGGATGTGAGGGCGATCTGGCTGCGACATCTGTCACCCCATTGATCGCCAGGGTTGATTCGGCTGATCTGGCTGGCTAGGCGGGTGTCCCCTTCCTCCCTCACCACTCCATGTGCGTCCCTCCTGAAGCTGCGTGCTGGGTCGAAGAGGACGACCTTCCCCGCTAGAGGAGGACCGGTCTTCGGTCAAGGGTATACGAGTAGCTGCGCTCCCCTGCTAGAACCTCAAAACAAGCTCTCAAGGTTTTGGTTTTATATTTAGACTTTTAATTAACCTTGAGTTGCTTTTACATAGTGTATGAGGTGTTGGGGTATCTTTTCAGGCTTCTACATATGGATAATCACTTTCCTTTAAACCATTTGCTAAGGGGATTCTTCTTTCTCCTGTTTGTTTTCTTTCCTTTATTAAATAGGGGTTGGCTGTAGAAAAGTCAGTTTATTTCAGCTGCCTATTTTTTCCATTGAACTATGTGTCTGTTTTTCCAACAGTGCTAACACTGCTTCTATTTTTTTTAAGATTTCTTTATTTGAAAGGCCAGATGCTTCTTCCAAGTCTCTCATGTGGGTGCCAGCACCCAAGAACATGGTCCATCTTCCACCAATTTCCCAGGTGCATTAGTAGGGAGCTGGATTGGAAGTGGAGAACCTGGTCTTCGAGCAACAACATATGGGATACATGCACAGCAGGACAAGGCATTAACCTACTACACCACAGCATCAAACCCTTCCTTATTTACTTCTGCTGTGATCTTTCATTATTCACTTTTCTACTGCCCCACAACTTGACTCATTCCTGTTTTTTTTTTTTTTTTTCTGGGTCCTGGAGGATGGTAGTAGGTTGCTTCTGGGATATCTTTTTTATGTTAGTAGGTACTTGGTAATCTAAAATCATAGTTTTTACTTTCTATATTTCTCTGTTAATCACGAGGACCTTCTAGATGACAGCAGAAAATGCTAGCAGAAATGAGGATATATTAATTTGCTAAGAAAATACCACAGAGAATATGATTTAAATCATGGAATTTTACTTCTCAGAGTTGTAGAGCTTGAAAATATCAGATCAAGGTGCTAATAGGCTCGATTTTTCCAGAAGCCCTTCTCTGATGTGACAGACACATCTATCATTTGATCTGCTTAAAAGCACTTTCTTCAGGTAGAGTTATGTTGGTGGTTAGCACTTCAGTGTTTGAGTTTTAGGGAGGCACATTTCAGTCCACAACAGCAAAGGGGCCCTGTGGTCTACTTCAATGACAGCCATCTCTGCGGAGGATAGAAAGTTTGAAATCAGCATTAGGATTTCTCACATTATTACTGTCAGTGCTATCTCCATCAAATGTGCATTCATGTACACACAAACAAAACTACCTGTACACATAAACACATTCAACAGTGGAAATGCCTGATGGTTGTGTACAGATAACATCAATATAATAATCCATAATATGGCCTATTAGCAGACATTAAAAGAGAATTAGAAAGAATGACAACAAAATCTGCAGTTACCTATATTTATGTCTATATGTATGATATTCAGTATTTATAGTTGCTAAAAGATGAATACTGATGTGTGGAAATAAAAGCTAAACCTTACCTTGCAATATTGCAGCCTAGTCTACATGAAAGATGTCTTCCTAAAACCATTCCCTGGGCCCACTCTGTGGCATAGTAGATTAAGCATCCACCTGCAGCACCAACATCCCACATGGGCACCAGTTTGAGTCCCTGCTCCTGCACTTCCAATCCAGCTCTTTGCTAATGGCCTAGGAATGCAGTGGAATATGCCCTGAGTGCTTGGGCCCCTGCACCCATGTGAGAGACCTGGAGGAAGCTGCTGACTCCTGGCTTCTGGCACCTGGCTTCAGATCGGCCCAGCTCCAGCCATTCTGGCCATTTAGGGGTGAACCAGTGGATAGCAGACCTCTCTTTCTCTTGCTCTCTATATCTGTCACTCTGCCTCACAATAAATAAATACATTTTTTAAAAACTTTTCCCTTTTTAAATTTCTTAATTGTTTTAAAGATTTATTTATTTATTTATTTACAAGTCGAGTTACAGACAGAGAGGAGAACCAGAGAGAAAGAGGGAGGTCTTTCATCTGATGTTCACTCCCTAATTGATTGCAACTGCCATAGCTGTGCTGATCCGATGCCAGGAGCCAGGAGCTAGTTCCAGGTCTCCCAGATCGGTACAGGGGCCCAAGGACTTGGGCCATCTTCTACTACTTTGCCAGGCCATAGCAGAGAGCAGGATCAGAAGTGGAGCAGCTGAGTATTGAACCGGCCCCCAAATGGGATGCTGGAGCTTCAGGCGAGGGTGTTAACCTGCTCCACCACAGCACCAGTCCAACATTTTAAATTTCTGATACTCTAAAGTAGCAAAGGACTGCATTACATCTAGGAAAGATGTATTTAAAAATTATAAATCTAGTGCATTTTAGCAGAAGTCCTAACAAATACTTCTGATTTTCTCAACATTATGTATAAATAAATGATAGAATGAGTCATTGTCAGATTAATAGAAGGAGTTTGAGAGGATTGTCTCTCTTTCAATTGTGTTGAATAGTTTGAGAAGCATTAGTTCTTTAAAAGACTTGTAGAATTCAATAGTGAGGCTGTCTGATCCTGGACTTTTGCTTGTTGGGAGGGTCTTTATTACTCATCCAATCTCTGTCTTGGTTTTTGATTTGTTTAGCTTTTCTATGTGTCTTCATGACTCAATTTTGGTATATTGTGTATGTCCAGGAATCTGTTGATTTTTCCTCTAGGTTTTCCAATTTGTTAACCATCACAACAGATGCCCGCATCATATATTGCAGTGCTAATCTGAGTTTTGGGTACTCCACTTCCAAATCAGTTTCATGTTAATATCCCTGGGAAGCAATGGATAATAGCTCAAATTCTTTCCTTCTTGTCATCTAATTTGGAGAACTGTAACCTCAATGGGGACTTGAAACCTGGTCTTGCACAGTGGTAGCCATATAGAAAGTGAACCAGCAGATGGGAGATCTCTCTGCTTCTCTTTCCTTCTCTCTTTGTCTCTGTGTCTCTCTGCCATTTTTTATCATATTAAAATATTTAATTACTTATTTGAAAGAGTTACAGAGAGAGGGAGAGACAGAAATCTTCCACCACCTAATTCATTTTTGAGATGACTTTAATAGCCAGAGTGTGGCCAGGTTGAAGCCAGGAGCTTTTCCTGCAATGTGCGTGGCAGCATCCCAGCCACTTGGGCCAACTTTCCCTGCTTTTTCAGTCCATTGGTAAGGAGCTGGATCAGAAATGGAATAGCTGGTACTTGAACTGGTGCACGTAGAGGATGCCAATGTAACAGATAGCAACTTTGTCCACTGCACCACAACCACCAGCTCCTCTTTCTGCCTTTCCAATAAATAAATCTTTTGAAAAAGAATTTAAGGTAGTAAAAGTAATCATGACTGAGCAATGACAAATTTATTGAAGTGATCGACTTTCTTAAAGGTCTATTTATGAATTTGAAAGGCAGCACTAGAAAGAGAGAGTGGGAGAGATGGATCTTCCTCCTGGTTTGTTCACTCCTCAAATGGCTGCAGTGACTGTGGCTAGGCCAGACTGATATCAGGAGCCAGGGGCTTCTTCCAGGTCTCTCACATGGGTGCAGGAGCCCCAATATTTGAGTCACCCTGTGCTGCTTTTCCAGACACATTAGCAGGGAACTGGATCCGTTTGGAGCATTAATGTCTATGATACTCTCCTTGCAGTTGAAGGATTTAGAATCCATTTCAATTATGGGTGGGCCAAGTACAACAGCTCCCAATTGTCCAAGGTTTGGATTAGATGGGTTCTGAGAAATTTTGTTAAAATAGTTATTAATCATAACTCTCAGTTTAAGCTTTTCTTACCAAATTTTCATGTTTGCTGATGTTTATATCTATGGGAAAATTGGGTCTCTGGATTGTAACCAATGAAAGCATCCAGACTAACAGTAATAAGGTCAACAGTCAGCAGAATGATGTCCAGCTGAACTGAAATAGCTTTTCTTATTTGGTAGAGGGGTAACCTCCTGCATTATACTGACATACTGACATAGACAGTAGATATTGGAGCCTGTCTCTTCTGCCAAATGGAGAATGCCGCATTTTGATCCATCATATATATATTTATATATTATAATATATATTATATATTTCTATACATAATATAGAATTACATATAATTATCATAAATATATAATATATAATTATATATAAATATTATATATGAATTTATTTATATATAAATATATAATTATTTCTGATCCAGCTCCATACCAATGGATTGAAAAACCAGTGAAAGATGGTCCAAGTGCCTGGGTTGCTGCCACACACATTGGAGGAGGAGCTCCTGGCTTCAACCTGGCCACACTCTGGCTATTGAAGTCATCTCAATAATATATATATATGATATATATAATAGTTATAATAAATTATATAATATTATCTGTTTATAATTATTATATATTATATAATATATGATAAAGCATAATATATTTTATATATGAATATATTTATATACATAAATATATATAAATAAATGTAAATATATATATATATAGAATTTATTTACGTATTTGACAGGTGTACTTACAGACAGTGAGAGGAAGAGACAGAGAGAAAGGTCTTCCATATGCTCATTTACTCCCCTAATGACTGCAATGTCTGCAGCTGGGCCAATCTGAGCTAGGAGCTTCTAGGTCTCCCATATTTTGGCAGGGACCAAAGCACTTGGAACAGCTTCTACTGCTTTCCCAGGCTATTGCAGAGAGCTGGATGGGAAAAGGAGAAATGGGGACTAGAACTGGTGCTCATATGGGGTGCCAGCACTGCAGGTAAAGGATTACACCACTGCACCACAGTGCTGGCCCCAGTCTATCCTTTATTAAGGAGATCTCAGTAATCATGTTCAGGTATTGCTGTCCTATATTCATGGCCAAAGTCCTAGCAGGCAACATGGTTTGGAGAATCGTAAGCACAAGGTGTGTAGGAGACTTCATTTCTCATACAGCACAGTTAATAACAAGGTTCCAAGAGGGGAAATTACTTGCATCATAGTCTTTGAGAACTAATGGACATCACAGGTGATCTAAAGAATTTAGAAGGTTTGTGAGCCCCTAGAGTGAAAAAGTCACTGGGAGCACAAGGACAGTGCCTAGAGTTTATTTTGATGGATTTTAGCCCCTTTCATTGGAGGGAGGCCCGAAGAAGCTGGACTGATTAGTAAACCTCAGAAGTGTCTTTTCAAGGTGAAGGCAAACTGAGACTGAGGGGTTTTTGGAAAAACGTTGAACAAAAGACATTTCCCACACGTGGTTAAGACACATCATTTATCTACTGATTTTCATCAGATCTGTTAACATTAGGTATAAGGTACAGTGGACATGGTGGATGGCATATAGCAATATGATTTTAGTAATATATCATGAGGTGCTTTTTTTAAATGGATTTAGCAGGTAAAATTGGGCTACCTAATGGGATGTAGCTGGAATAATCACCTTTTTGTTAAATAAATCTGAGGTAATAAATGTTAGTGTATGAAGACATTGAGTTTTCTTTTATTGGGCCTTCTTGGTTATTTTAATCTGGGATCTGCGAATTCTCATTTTCTTTATTTTATTCCTCATCATGTCGGACCAACTCTGCTGCTTTGGGGATTTTTTTAGTACATCTGATATTTGGAAATTTAGACAATAGTATAGTTAAAATGAGATGTACCAAGTAAAGTATTTATTTTTATTCTGATACATATTTTGGAATTCTTCTAAAATTCCTATTGAGTATCCTTGTTAAATTTAGTTGCATCCCAGGTTAAGACTTATTGGAGGCAGGCTCCATGGCTCAATAAGCTAATCCTCCACCTGCGGTGCAGGCACACCAAGTTCTAGTCCTGCTGGGAGAGCCAGATTCTGTCCCAGTTGCTCCACTTCCAGTCCAGCTCTCTGCTATGGCCCAGGAGTGCAATGGAGGATGGCCAAAGTGCCTGGGCCCCGTACCTGCATGGGAGACCAGGAGGAAGCACTTGGCTCCTGGCTTTGGATCAGCGCCATGTGCCAGCTGCAGCACACTGGCCGCAGCGGTCACTAGGGGGTAAACCAACAGAAAAAGGAAGACCTTTCTCTCTGTCTCTCTCACTGTCCACTCTGCCTGTCAAAATAAAAAATAATTTTTATAAAAAGACTTATTGGAGCCACTTTAGTGATTACACCCATGAAACTTTGTTAATAAATGCAAATAGAACCTGGGAAAATTGATGTATATCTTATGCTGTAGAGACTTAAGATTGAACATCTTTTTTATCTTTTTTAATTATATAATTTAAAAACAAAATTTAGATTTTTTTTTTTTACTTTACTAAGTCACAGCTCTGGCCCCATTAATATGACTTAACAATGTTTTTTCCTCTCAGACTTATCTCTATTGTTTCAGTTAACTGCATGCCTTTTCTTTACATTCAGATTCCCTCAGCTGTCAAAGCTTATTCATCTTAATTCTGTTGTTCCTATTTCCCTCCCTTTTATTCTGTCCCTAGGCTAATTGAGATCATGATTCTCCATTCCTTCTGTGTGGTGTCACAGTAGGCTTGAAGTGTTCTTTTTCTCTTCTGATTTCTAAAGAAAGAAATTATGTATTCCCCCAGTTTAGATATTTTAATAATGCACTCTAAAACAAAGGTTAAATGTTCTTAATTTGACAAGAATTTTCGGGGCCAGTGGTGTGGCATAGTGGGTAGAGCCACCACTTGCAGTGCTGGCAGCTCATATGGATCCAGATCTCTGCTATAGCCTGGGAAAGCAGTAGAAGATGGCCCAAGTCCTGGGCCCCTGCACCCATGTGGGAGACCTGGAAGAAGCTCCTTGCTCCTGGCTTTGGATTGGCACAACTCTGGCCATTGCAGCCAACTGGGGAGAGAACCAGTGGATGGAAGACCCCTCTCTCTTCTCTGCCTCTCTCTGTGCAACTCTGACTTTCAAATAAATAAATAAATCTTTTAAAAAAGATTTTTTTCTAATTTTAGATTTGTTCTACTTCATTGCCACTTCAGGGTGTGTGTAAGGAGTGCATATCCAGTTTTTCTATTTTGGAATTTGGGGATTTTGTATTAGCTCTGCTGTGTATTCATTTTTCTTGAGCATTGGTGATATCTTCTCCTTAGTTGTATTAAGAGAGAGAGCAATAGCCCTCATGTCTTTTTAGGTAAGTAAGACATATTAAAAACAGAGCATTCAGTATACATTCATAGTATTTTGACTTGTTCAATTGATTTTCCTGACCTCCCTTGGATATTCTTGGTCTTTGCTGTACAACTTTCTATACTCATTAATTCTTTGATATTCCCAAATCCAGAAAATGAATGACTCAACAGCTGTGTTCCTGTATTTGCTGGGATTCAGGGTAAGAAGCAAAGTGGAGGTGTTCAGGAATCTAAAGTTACATGCTACATAGCAAAGCACATCATTTCCTATACAAAGTGACTGGGAAATCCAGAATCTTTTGCACACATATTGGATCCTGAACTATTACTGACCTATTCAGTAAGATTTTAATGTATTTATTTTCTGTGTGTGTGTTTGTATTTCTAAATAAACTCTGCTGGGCTACTTAACATTAACATGTATTGCAGAATTCTTTCATCAGTTTTTACTTTTAAAAAGTTTCTCTTTCAGTTTTATGGGAGAGGGTAGAAGTTTCCTGCTATGTAACTGAAAATTCATTCATTCATTAAAGTTAAAAATATTTGTTGCAAATTGGTAGAATACTATTAATTCTCATGTGATTTACATGAAACTAAATACATTCTCTATTTTGTTTTGCTTAAAATTTCCGCATGTGTGGACTTCTTTTTTCCTTCTTGCCCCAAATCCCTTTTTGTATTGGGATGGCAAATGGGTTTTACACTGGAGAAAACATGTTATTTTGGCAAAGAAGTACTTAGCGTTCCTGCTTCAAGTATTCAAATATTGCATTGGAAATCAGTATATTTGTTTACTGTACAAATGTCCTTCATACAATTTTGTAATCTTCTGGGATGGGAGAGGAAGCAGGAAATAGGAGGATTATGGGTGGGAGGGATGTTTTGGGGGAGGGGAAGCCACTGTAATCCAAAAGCTGTACTTTGGAAATTTATATTTATTAAAAAAAATTAAACAATTTTGTAATCTTCATCTTCCTTTTTATTTCATCCTTTTTAAAAAAATTCATTTATTTTACTTGAAAATCAGAGTTACACAGAGAAGGAGAGAGAGAGAGAGCAGTCTTCCAACCGCTGGTTCACTCCCCATTTGGCCACAATGGCTGGAGCTCTGCCAATCCAAAGCCAGGAGCCAGCAGCTTCTTTTGGGTCTCCTATGCAGGTGCAGGAGCCCAAGGGCCTGGGCCATCCTCTACTGCTGGATAGTAAGTCTTACTTGCCTAAAAAGATGGATAGTAATTTGAGTAGCCAGGACTTGAACTGGCACCCAATTGGAATGTCAGCACTGCAAGCCACAGCTCTACTTGCTACTCCACAGCATCAGCCCCCTAAATTCTTATGAGTATTGCTACACGATTGGAATTTATAATTGATAATGCTGAACAATTGAAACTGTCTTATTTACAATTGTAGGACTGGATATGGCAGTTCTACTTGAAGTAAAGTATGTAGCCTGCTTATTGTATGATTTTCGGAAAAGCATGTATTTATATATAACAGCAGATCTGTTAATCATTTAAAAGTGAATTGTCATGATTACCCAGATGTAAAGAATGCAATATGTGCTAATGAGTTAGCAGTCACAGACATTTAGAATTAGAGGGATTTTAGAACTTTTTCAATACTGCAGTTTTTATGAAAAACTAATAATTTTTTTTATTTGACAGGTAGAGTTATATACAGTGAGAAATCAGAAAGGCCTTCCTTCCATTGGTTCAGTCCCCAGATGGCTGCCACAGTTGGAGCTGTGCCCATCCAAAGCCAGGAGTCAGGTGCTTTCTCCTGGTCTCCCATCCGGGTGCAGGGCCCAAGCACTTGGGCCATCCTCTACTGCCTTCCCGGGCCATAGCAGAAAGCTGGACTGAAAGAGGAGCAACCAGGACTAGAACACTTTGCCCATAAGGGATACCAGCACCACAGGTGGAGAATTAACCAAGTGAGCCACGGCGCTGGCCCCCGATAAATTTACTCTTAACAAAATATCAAAATATCTTATTTAGTATAAAGTTAGTAGTGAAAAGAGACTACCTTGTTGAACACAGAAATTTGAGATTATATTTCTTGGTATTAATTTGCATCTTAAGGCTTATTGCCTAGTTTATTTCAATATTTCAATCTAATATTCCTAATAATATCTTGTACTTAGTGGTTCACTGTGTGCCAGACAATATTCTTTTGATTTTTTAAAAGATTTATTTATTTATTTATTTGGAAGTCAGAGTTACACAGATAGTGAACAAGAGGAAGAGAGAGAGAGAGAGAGGTCCTCCATCTGCTGGTTCACTCCCCAGATGGCCTAAAAGGTCAGAGATATGCCAATCTGAAACCAGGAGCCAGGACCTCTTCAGGGTCTCCCATGCAGATTCAGGGGCCCAAGGACTTGGGCCAACTTCCTACTGCTCTCCCAGGCTATAGCAGACAGCTGAATGGAAAATGGAGCAGCCTGGACTTGAACCGGCCTCCATATGGGATGCCCCCACTGCATGCAGTGGCTTTACTAGCTACACCACAGCACTGGCCTCAAGACAATGCTCTAAAATGATGCATTAATTATTCCCAAATATTGAAAAGTGGCATGGTACACATTTGAATGTGTTGTTTTGTACTAGTTGTAGAAAGAGTTTAAAATATATTTAGATTTAAAAATGTAAGCTTTGATCTAAAGGTTTACTTTCCCTTAAGGTGCCTGTTTGGAAACTGAGAGATCATTGAAGTCTCAAGATAGAGTACAACTGATCTTATCCAAGCCTCCTTTATCACATGAGGATGCTAAATGCCAAGCCCAGAGAAGTAAAGTGAATTGTTCAAGGTCACATAGGTAAGTTGTGGCAGGGATAATTCTGTATTAGCATTAGGTATCCTGATACATAGGCCACTGTTCTGTCAATTTTGTACTCCTTCTGGAGTTAAAGATTCTAAGTTGTGGAAAATTGAATTTGGAAATTTAGTGGTTGCTATGTTGTTATGGTGAGAAATTTCTGTGTATAGCTATGAGTTGCTTAAATTTTATTCAATATATTTTTCTAGTATGTTTGCTATTTATTTGAAATGTATAACAAATAGCTTCATCTATTTGCCAAAAGAATTTTTTAAAGATTTATTTATATTATTTGAAAGTCAGAATTACACAGAGAGAGAAGGAGAGGCAGAGAGAGTGGTCTTCCATTCACTGGTTCACTCCACAGTTGGCCTCCATGGCTGCAGCTGTGCTGACTGGAAGGCAGGAACCAGGAGCCTCTTCCTGGTCTCCTATGCAGTTGCAGGGGCCCAAGGACTTGTACCATTTTATAGTGTTTCCCAGGCCATAGCAGAGAGCTGGATAGGAAGTGGAGCAGCCAGGTCTTGAACTGATGCCCCTATGGAATACCAGCACTGCAGGTGGCAGCCTCACCCACTATGCCACAGTGCCAGCCCTTGCCAAAAGAATTTATAGAAGCTATTCCATATATACACTTAACAATTATTTAGTTACTTGACATGAACTATCCCTGCATATTTGAAAATTTTGAATGGTATCACTTGGGTTTTAAGAATGTTATATTTTAGGTCTCTTAATATTTTTAGTGATGATGTTTTAAAGGCCCTTCCTGTTTTATGAAAAATGATAAGGATTTTGTTTTACAATGGCCATAGTATTACTACTTAAAGCAATAGATTAAATAAAACTTTTAAACAAAGTCATTTAATACTAAATTCTAACACACTGGTATATTTTAAAGTGAGAAACTGGATTTCTTTCAGATATTCTAAAGAAGAATGATAATCAAAATTGAAGACATCTACAGTTTTTAATCACTTGTTTTAAATATTGGTCATAATGGTCCAATTTTGAGTTTAATTTTAATTAGCTTTTAAATGATTCAATATGTTTTATAGAAAAAATTCGGAGAACATAATTATATACTCAACCTCCCTCCCTTCTTTTTCCTTCTTTGTCATTTTTTTTAGCTTATGAAATGACATTTTCAGTTTACATTACATTAAAAAGGGTTGTTGAATCAAGGGACAAGTTTAACAGGCAAAAAGCAAAAAGATCGTAATTTAGAGGGAATACAGACAATGGCTCTAAACAATATTTGAATATCACATCTAAACAATATTTGAATAAATTGATAAATATTTTAATTTCTCCTACTAAAATGCTCAAAGTCTTTAATTATTTATCAAATATTAGTGCAAAATTATGGATTTAAATGATCCCAAAAAGTGATGAATTTTTGTGTAATAAAGTCCAATTTTTGTCAAGGCTTTTTGACAGTCTCACAGAAAACTTATGTTTGTGAATGGGAAGAATAATACCAAAATATCCATACTACCAAAAGCAATTTGCAAATTCAATGCAATCCCAATCAACATACCAACGATGTTCTCAGAGCTAGAAAAAATGATGCTAAAATTCACATAGAAACATGAGAGATGCTTAACATCTAAAGCAATATTATAAAGCAAAAAAAAGCTGGAGACATCACACCATATTTTAAGACATATTACAGGGGTCAGCACTATGACAAAGCAGGTAAAGTCACCGTCTGCAGTGCTGGCATCTCATATGGGTGCCAGTATGTTTCCCAGCTGCTCCACTTCTTATACCCCTCTCTGGTATAGCCTGAGAAAAAAGTAGAAAATGGCCAAAGTCTTTGGGCCCCTGCACCTGCATAGAGACCTGGAAGAAGCTCCTGACACTTGGATTCAGATCAACAGAGCTCCGGCCATTGTGGCCATTTGGGGAGTAAACCAGTGGATGGAAGACCTCTCTCTCTCTCTGCCTCTACCTCTCTGTAACTCTGCCTTTCAAATAAATATACTGCAAAAAAAAAAGAAGAAGAAGTGTTAGCACTGATATAATAACAGACACATAGTTCAATGGAAAAGACTTGGTAGCATAGAAATAAACCCAAATTTCTACCAGCAACTCATATTTAACAAAGGAACTAAAATGAACTGGAGAAAGAAGAATCTCTTTCACAAGTGGTGCAGAGGAACTTGATTATCCATATGTAGAAGCCTGAAAAGAGACTCCAACATCTCTTACACTATGTGAAAGTGAACTCACAGTGAATTAAAATGTAATCATAAGACCCAAACCCAAGTAAACATAGGGAAACTCTAAATATTGTCAACACACAATAGCTTTTGGGTAAGATTCCAATAGCAATAGTCACAAAAATAAAAACAGAGACATTTGAGTATATCCAACTAAGATACTTCTTCACAACAAAGTAAACATCAGAGTGTAGATACAATGAACAGATGGCAGGAAAAATTAAAACTCTGAATGTTTACAGATTTCCAGAACATTTACATGAATTGGAAAAACTCCAAAAAATACAGTGAAGAAACAGGCAAGGATCTGAATAGACATTTCTCAGAAGAAATGTACATGGTCAAAACATGTGAATATGCCCGATGTCACTAGCCATTATGTAAATATAAATCAGAACACCATATCAGTCTCCAACACCTGTGGGAGAATACAACACTCAGGTGTTTGTGTGTGCAGCAAGTGGGTTTAGAGGACCCTGTTCACCTCTGGAGAGCAGAGCCTACAGGGAGGTAAAGAAACCTTACTGCGCAGGGGCATGCTAATCTTCTCTGTATCATTCCAATTTTAGTATATGTGCTGCCGAAGCGAGCACATGTGCTGCCGAAGCGAGAAAGAGATGAAAAGAATTTATCTCAGCTAGCCACTAATATTCAAGAAACAAGGTCTTCAGGAAAGCCAACTCAACTGACATTTTCATGTCATTGTTAAATAAAGGAAAAATTATCTAGGTTCAGCAATACGTAGTTTATAAGAGAAAGACTACAGAGTAATTTCCTTGGCATAGAAATAACTTTTTTTTTTTTTTTTTTTTTTTTTTTTTTTTTTTTTTTTTTTTTTTTTTTATCCATGAGGGCTTGCTATCACCACCACACACCCACATCCCATATACAAATGCCTGGCTTGAGTGGTAGCTTCTCTGCTTTGAGGCAAGTTTCTGCTAGTGTGCACCCTGGGAGGAGACGGAGGATGGCAGAAGTGCTTGGGTCCCTGCACCCAAATGGGACATCCAGAATGAATTCCCAGTTCCTGGTTTTGGCTTGGTCAAGCTTTGGCTATTGCAAGTGTCTGGGGAGTGAAGCAGTGGTTCCCTCTTCCTGTCACTCTGCCTTTCAAATCAATAACTGTTGTTGGTAATGACTAATAATGATATTCACTGATTGTCAAATTTTGAATCTATTAATTATAGACAATTTCTCTTTGTATTTTTAAACTTTCATAATGTTCTGTAGCCAATTTCATCACTAGAAATAAAAACTTTTCCTCAAAAAAAAAAAAAAAAGAAACCTTACTGCTTTCCTAATGTGCTTATTAAGTTCTTGACCAGCGCCTGTTAGTCTTGCCACAAACTTTCTAGTCTTACTACTTTCCTTCTTCTTCTTCTTCTCTGTGACTTATAAAATAGTATACATTCTATATACTGTGGATACTTTTGATTTATTTTATTCCTTCGGTCTCCTATGAAGTTCCTCCACAAAAGCACAGCCCTCAAAATATTCATTCATTTATGCAGTCTGCAGATTTCATGAGCTACTAAATTCCAAGTAGTATGTTAAAGGCAAGATCTGGGCCTAAGAGAAAAGTGGTCTAAATTCTGTGCCTAGAAGAGGATTTGGGACATAGTAGAACTTCAGTGAAGTGCTATGTGAATGACATGCACTCATTAAATGAGTAATCTAAAGCATACACTTCATTTAAGCAACACAGCAGCCCTACTCACCTCAGGTAGAGCAATTGAGAGGAATAATGTGAACAAAAATAAGACATCAATAAGTTGAATAATAACAGAGAAAAAACAAAATGAGATAGATGCCAACATTACTGAGCTATTTTTGAGGAATTAAATTGATAGAGGGGCTGGCATTGTGGCCAAGTGGGGAAAGCTGCAATCTGTGAGGCCAGCATAACATCTGAGTTCCACTTTGAGTTTAGGAATCTCCACTTCCAATTTAGCTCACTGCTAAACACCTGGGAAACCAGCAGAAGATGGACGAAGGACTCAGGTCCTTGCCACTCATGTGGGAGACTTGGATGAAGCTCCTGACTCCAGCATGCCCCAGGCTCAACTGTTGAAACTCTCTGGGGTGTGAGCCAGCAGATGAAAGCTATCTATGTCTTTCCCTCTCTCTCTAAATCCACCTTTCAAATAATAAAGATTTAATAAACAAATTAACTGATTTCAAAATACACAAAAACATGAACAATACTATATCATTTTTATGCCAAACTGATAAAAAATAACAAATGCTAGAGAGCACATGGGAAAAGAAAACCACCATATATGGTAGGTGAAAACACAAGTTAGTACAGATGTTATGCAGAACAGTATGGTCATTCCTTAAAAAGGATAAAAATTGGGGCTGGCGCTGTTGTGCAGTGAGTTAAAGCCCTGGCCTGAAGGGCCAGCATCCCATTTGGGTGCCAGTTCTAGTTCCAGCTGCTCTTCTTCCAATCCAGCTCTCTGCTATCTCCTGGGATAGCAGTAGAAGATGGCCCAAGTCCTTGGGCCCATGCACCCATGAGGGAGACCCAGAGGAAGCTCCTGTCTCCAGGTTTCAGAATGGCATAACTCTGGCCTTTGTAGTCATCTGTAGAGCGAACCAGCTAATGGAGGACCTCTCTGTGTCTCTACCTCTATTGTAACTCTTTCAAATAAATAACAAAAATTAAACTAAGATAAAAATTGACCTACCATGTGAGAGTTATCTTGCTCTTGGCTATATAGAATAAGGAAATTTTATTAGAAGGAAAGGAGGAGAGCATATCAAAGATACAGCAATTTTCCCATAACACAGCCACTATAACACAGTTCACTGCAGCCAGGATGTGAAACCAATCTAGCTGTCCATCAGTGAAAAACAATGGACAGGGCAACCTCTTTTAGATACAAAAAAAGAACAAAATATTATTAAATTAATTGAAATAAGCCAGAAGCAGGAACACAAATGTCACCTGGTCCTTGTCACATGTGGAAGTGAAAGAAAATAATGGATCTGAACACAGAACTGTGATTACTAGAGGCTGAGAAGGGAAGCAGCTAGGGATAGAGGGGGATTGGATAATAGGTATCAAAAATCAAAGAGGCAGAAAGAACTTCTGGTGTTCCATAATATAATGAGATGACTACATTCAACCATATTAGGTTCTGTGTAAAGAACTGAAGGAGAGGAGCTGGTAGTCTCAAATCATGGAGAAGAATTAGAAACTGTAGTTGCTTGGGGGCCAGCATTGTGGCACAGTGGGCTAACACCCTGGCCTGAAGCACCAGCATCCCATGTGGGTACCAGTTCTAGTCCTGGCTGCTCCTCTTCTGATCCAACTCTCTGCTATGGCCTGGGAAAGCAGTAGAAGATGGCCCAAGTCCTTGGGTCCCTGCACCCAAGTGGGAGATCTGGAAGAAGCTCCTGGTTCCTGGAATCAGATTGGCAGAGCTCCGGCCATTGTGGCCATCTGGGGAGTGAACCGGCAGAGGAAGACCTCTCTCTCTCTCTGCTGCTACTTCTCTCTGTAACTCTGTCTTTCAAATAAATAACTCTTTAAAAACTTAATAAAACTGTAGTTGCTTAGCTTGATCACTTTTTACTGCATAAATGTGTGCAAATATTGCACTACACCCTGTAATAATGCATGACTAGGACACATTAATCACAAATTATTTCAATGAAATTTTAAAAATTAGAAGCATTTCTTTATATTAACAATGAACTATTTGAAAATGAAATTAGAGAAACATTTCCATGCATAGCAGCATAAGAACCAGGAACCAATGTCTTCAATGTTATCAGTGATGAATCAGATTCACAGCCCCCAGCACTCAGTTTTTGCCATATACTTTACCATGGCAATTGTGGGCATATAGTAGTAAATCAATGGACAGGAATCCTTTGTCTCTAAATCTGCTAAATAAATAAACAAGGAATTCATCAAAGAAAAAGAGATATCAATTTGGATGCCAGGCACAAAAACACATGCACTTGAGCTATCCTCCAGTTTGTGATGCCAACAAATCTTTCAGACATGTTACATTTTCAGAGACTTTTCTGTAATCTTGCTAAGCTTTCTGGAAATCGGCCTTATAGCAAAGGGTTTCCCAATTCCATTACACTCATGATATTTCTTTTGTGTGATATATTAGTTTACCATCTAGAGGTAATTTATGGTACAAAACTTTTCTATGCATGCATGTTTTCTCATTTGTGAGTCTATTCATGGGAATTGAAGACTGATTTATAACAGAAATACATTTTCCAAATTCATTGCATAGACTTTTGTTCCTTATGAATTCTCTGAAGTCTGTTGATGTCTAATTTCTGGCTAAAGGTTTTATTGTATTTACAGCATGCAAAGACTATCACCTTTTGTGAATTCTGTGTCTATACAAGCCTGAAATAAAGAAAATGTTTTTGCACAATCAGTATACGCCTAAGAAACCACCTGTGTCAATTCTCTGATGTACCATTGACTTCTGACTCTAATAATATTTATAAGCTTTCTCCTTTACATGAGTCTCTGTTGGATAGGATGTGATTTCCAGCAAAAGGTTTTGTCACAATACTTACATGAATTTTGGAGAAAAGCTCTTCCACATTCATTATATTGTTAAGGTCTCTCCCTTGTTCAAATTCCATGATGGATTATGAGGCATTACCTATGTGAAATGACTTTCTCACATTTATTTCATTCATTAGATATATATGTTGTGCATTCTGATATAAGGAGAGATTTGGGCAGAGCTTTCCAACACTCATTACACCCATAAGGTTTCTCTCCCACGTGAATTCCCTGTTGTCTTATGAGGTATGGCTTCTAATTAAAGGGATTTTACTTTCAAAGGAGTTTTTCCCTATATGAATTTGATGATGTACAATGAGGGCTGAATTATGGTAAAAGGCTCTGAGTCATTACATTCATAAAATTGCTCCCCATGAGAATTCTTTTATGTTTGATGAGGTCTGATTTGCACCACAAAGGCTATTCACATGTATTATATTCATGCATTTCTCCCCTTGGTGAATTCTCTAATATTTCATGAGATATAACTTGCACAAAAAGGTCAAGTAGAAAATTCCCTGTGTGGATACTCTGATATCTTATGAGTTATGAAGTACAGCAAAGAGGCTTTCCACCATCCTTCCATCCATAAAACCTACCTAAATTGAGCAACAAAGATATAGAAAACCTAAACACACACATAACCAGATGGAAATGATACCAGTAATAAAGACCATCACTACCAAGAAAACCCCAAAACTGGAAGGCTTCACTGCTGAATTCTAACAGACATTTAAAGCACTAACTGCAATTCTTCTCAAGTTATACAAAACAATTGAGAGAGAGGCGATTCTCCCAAATTCTTTCTATGAAGCCAACATCACCTTCATTCCTAAACTTGAAAAAAGTGCAACAAAGAAAGTAATTATAGACCAATTTCCCTGATGAACATACATGCAAAGATCTGCAACAGAATTCTGGCCAATTGAATCCAACAATGCATCAGAAAGATCATCCACTCAGACCAAGTGGGATTTATCCTTGGTATGCAAGGATGGGACCAAAGGCTTTTCCACAGTCATTTCATTTATAAGCTTTCTCCATGGTGTGAAGGCTCTGATACTTTCTGAGGTTTGACTTCTCAGCAAAGGTTTTTCCACAGTCATTGCAATCATAAGGTTTCCCCCAGTACAAATTGTCTGATGCTTTGTGAGCTTTGATTTCTCAGCAAAGGCTTTTCCACAATGATTGCATTCATAAGGTTTCTCCCCTCTGTGAATTCTCTGATGATTTATGAGGTTTGCCTTCTGGCCAAAGGATTTTCCATAGTAATTGCATTCATAAGGTTTCTCACCTGTGTGAATTCTCTGATGATTTATGAGGTTTGCCTTCTGGCCAAAGGATTTTCCACAGTCATTACATTCAAAAGGTTTCTCACCTGTGTGAATTCTCTGATGATTTATGAGGTGTTTCTTCTGGCCAAAGAACTTCCCACAGTCATTAGATTTGTAAGATTTCAACCCTGTGTGAATTCTCTGATGTCTAATGAGATCTGACTTCTGGTGAGTGGTTTCCACACAATCATTACACACATGAGGGTTTTCCACAATATGAGTGCTGTGATGGAGGGTATTTAATACTGAATGAATTCCCACAAGGTTTACATGCATAGGATTTCTTCCCTATATTTGGTCTATGATTCAGTCTAACATGTGATTGGTAAATGACAGGTTCCACAGTCCCAATATACTTATAAATGTTCTCTCTTTTCAGGTGAATACAATCAGAATTCCACAGTCAGTCAGCTGGGAGGGGTGGATGAATCCGGAAACAGCTGGTTTCCTTGTACTAAAACAAGCGCCATATCACGAAGGACTCTTGCATTTCTTTTTTCTTTTTTGCATTTTTCACATTTTCTTATTTACATGGTTTGTAATAAATTTTCTGATGTGGGTTGTGGTTTTGAGGCTGGCTTAAGGAGTTCAGGGAACCAGAGGAATGGTCTTTTTCAATTAGGGCACAGCTGTTGTTTCTCTCCAATTCTGGCTTTCTGTAATTGCTTTGGGTGCCTCAGGCAATTTTTCATTTTGAGCGACTTTTTCCTAAATGCTTTGTTGGTCTGAGTTGGTTTTGCCTTTTTCCTTTTCAAATTGTGTATTCTGATGCAATACAAACAAGGGTTTAGAACGAGGATCCATCAGGAAATTGAAAAACAGAACATATTGGGTTTTCATGATTAGAAATCATAGGCAACATGACCAAGATGAGTTTTTGGGTTTTGGAAAATGACATAGAACCCTTCCACTGAGGGGCAGATATTAATTTCCTCCAAATCGAGAGTGAGTGCGATTTTCAGGTGAATTCAATCAGAATTCCACAGCCAGTCAGCTAGGAGGGGTGGATGAATCCGGGAACAGCTGGTTTCCTTGCAACTAAATCAAGCCCAATATCACAAAGGACTCTTGCATTTCTTTGGCTTCTTTCTCTTTTTTCTTTTTATCATGGTTTGTAATGAATTTTCTGATGTGAGCTTTGGTTTTGAGGCTGCAATATAGAGTTCAGTGCACAGGAGGAATGGTCTTTTTCAAACAGGGCATAGCTGTTGGCCTGCTTCAATTCTGGCTTGCTGTCATTGTTTTGGGTGCCTCAGCCGATTTGTGGTTTCTTGTGTGGCAATTTCCTAAATGTTTTCGGGTCTGAGTTGGCTTTGCCTTCTTCATTCCCAAATTCTGTATTCTGACGCAACACAAACAAGAGTTTGGACAGAGTAGCCATTATGAAATAAAAAACATTACAAATGGGCATTTGAAGAATATAAATCTACAGGTAACACGACCAAGGTGAGTTTTTGTGTTTTGGAAAATCAAATGGAACACTTTGGCTGAGGTGACAGATATTAATTGCCTCCAAACTGAGTTTCACTGTGATTTTCAGGTTAATTCAGTCAGAATTCCACAGGCAGTCAGCTGGAGGGGTGGATGAATCCGGGAACAGCCGGTTTCCTTGTGACTGAACCAAGCCCAATATCATTATGGATTCTTGCATTTCTTTGGCTTTTTTCTCTTTTTTCTTATTTATCATGGTTTGTAATGAATTTTCTGATGTGAGCTTTGGTTTTGAGGCTGGCGTATTGAGTTCAGGGCACAAGAGGAAGGTTCTTTTTCAATCAGGGCACAGCTGTTGGCTTGCTCCACTTCTGGCTTGCTGTCATTGTTTTGGGTGCCTCAGCTGATTTGTGGTTTCTTGTGTGGCAATTTCCTAAATGTTTTCGGGGTCTGAGTTGGTTTTGCCTTCTTCCTTCCCAAATTTTGTATTCTGATGCAATACAAGCAAGATTTTGGACAGAGTAGCCATTATGAAAGAAAAAAAAAAAAACACAGCAAATTGACCTTTCAGGATTAGAAATCCATACGCAACACAACCAAGGTGAGATTCTGTGTTTTGGAAAATGACATGGAACGCTTCTGCTGAGGTGACAGATTCTAATTCCCTCCAAATGGAGTGTGAGAGCGATTTTGAGGTGAATTCAATCAGAATTCCAAAGTCAGTCTGTGGAAGGGGGGGATGAATCTGGAAACTGCCAGTTTCTTTGTGTCTAAATCCTGCCAAATATCACAAAGGACTCTTGCATTTCTTTGGCTTTTTCACATTTCCCTTATTTATCATGGTTTGTAATGAATTTTCTGATGTGAGCTTTGGTTTTGAGGCTGGCATATTGAGTTCAGGGCACAAGAGGAAGGTTCTTTTTCAATCAGGGCACAGCTGTTGGCTTGCTCCAATTCTGGCTTGCTGTCATTGTTTTGGGTGCCTCAGCCGATTTGTGGTTTCTTGAGTGGCAATTTCCTAAATGCTTTCTGGGTCTGAGTCGGTTTTGCCTTCTTATTCCCAAATTTTGTATTCTGATGCAATACAAGCAAGATTTTGGAGAGTAGCCATTATGAAAGAAAAAAAAAAAAAACACAGCGCATTGCCCTTTCAGGATTAGAAATCTACAGGCAACACGACCAAGATGAGTTTCTGTGTTTTGGAAAATGACATAGAACGCTTCTGCTGAGGGGACAGATTCTAATTCCCTCCCAAATGAGTGTGAGTGTGATTTTGAGGTGAATTCAATCAGAATTCCAGAGTCAGTCTGTGGAAGGGGGGGATGAATCTGGAAACAGCCAGTTTCTTTGTGTCTAAATCCAGCCAAATATCAAAAAGGACTCTTGCATTTCTTTGGCTTTTTCACATTTCCCTTATTTATCATGGTTTGTAATGAATTTTCTGATGTGAGCTTTGGTTTTGAGGCTGCAATATAGAGTTCAGGGCACCAGAGGAATGGTCTTTTTCAAACAGGGCACAGCTGTTGGTGTGCTCCAATTCTGGCTATTGTCTTTGTTTTGGGTGCCTCAGCTGAAATTTGGTTTCTTGAGTTTCACTGCGATTGTCAGGTTAATTCAGTCAGAATTCCACAGGCAGTCAGCTTTAGTGGTGGATGAATCTGGGAACATCCGGTTTCCTTGCAACTAAATCAAACCCAATATCCTTATGGATTCTTAGATTTATTTTCTTTTTTCTCTTTTTTCTTATTTATCTTGGTTTGTAATGAATTTTCTGATGTGAGCTTTGGTTGAGGCTGCAATATCGAGTTCAGGGCACAAGAGGATGGTTCTTTTTCAATCAGGGCACAGCTGTTGGCTTGCTCCACTTCTGGATTGCTGTCATTGTTTTGAGTGCCTCAGCCGATTTGTGGTTTCTTGTGTGGCAATTTCCCAAATGTTTTCAGGGTCTGAGTTGGCTTTGCCTTCTTCCTTCCCAAATTTTGTATTCTGATGCAATTTAAAGAAGACTTTGTACAGAATAGCCATTATGAAAGAAAAAACACAACAAATAGGCGTTTGAAGCTTAGAAATCTACAGGTAACATGACCAAGGTGAGTTTTTGTGTTTATGAAAATAAAATGGAACACTTTGGCTGAGGTGACAGATATTAATTGCCTCCAAACTGAGTTTCACTGTGATTTTCAGGTTAATTCAGTCAGAATTCCACAGGCAGTCAGCTGGAGGGGTGGATGAATCCGGGAACAGCCGGTTTCCTAGTGACTAAATCAAGCCCTATATCATTATGGATTCTTGCATTTCTTTGGCTTTTTTCTCTTTTTTCTTATTTATCATGGTTTGTAATGAATTTTCTGATGTGAGCTTTGGTTTTGAGGCTGGCATATTGAGTTCAGGGCACAAGAGGAAGGTTCTTTTTCAATCAGGGCACAGCTGTTGGCTTGCTCCAATTCTGGCTTGCTGTCATTGTTTTGGATGCCTCAGCCGATTTCTGGTTTCTTGAGTGCCAATTTCCTAAATGTTTTCTGGGTCTGAGTCGGCTTTGCCTTCTTATTCCCAAATTTTGTATTCTGATGCAATGCAAAGAAGAATTTGTACAGAATAGCCATTATGAAATAAAAAACACAAAAAATAGGTGTTTGAAGCTTAGAAATCTACAGGTAACATGACCAAGGTGAGTTTTTGTGTTTATGAAAATAAAATGGAATACTTTGGCTGAGGTGACAGATATTAATTGCCTCCAAACTGAGTTTCACTGTGATTTTCAGGTTAATTCAGTCAGAATTCCACAGGCAGTCAGCTGGAGGGGTGGATGAATCCGGGAACAGCCGGTTTCCTAGCGACTAAATCAAGCCCTATATCAATATGGATTCTTGCATTTTTTTGGCTTTTTTCTCTTTTTTCTTATTTATCATGGTTTGTAATGAATTTTCTGATGTGAGCTTTGGTTTTGAGGCTGGCATATTGAGTTCAGGGCACAAGAGGAAGGTTGTTTTTCAAACAGGGCACAGCTGTTGGCTTGCTCCACTTCTGGCTTGCTGTCATTGTTTTGGGTGCCTCAGCCAATTTGTGGTTTCTTGTGTGGCAATTTACTAAATGTTTTCGGGGTCTGAGTTGGTTTTGCCTTCTTATTCCCAAATTTTGTATTCTGATGCAATAGAAGCAACATTTTGGACAGAGTAGCCATTATGAAAGAAAAAAAAAAAACACAGCAAATTGACCTTTCAGGATTAGAAATCCATAGGCAACACAACCAAGGTGAGATTCTGTGTTTTGGAAAATGACATGGAACGCTTCTGCTGAGGGGACTGATTCTAATTCCCTCCAAATGGAGTGTGAGTGCGATTTTGAGGTGAATTCAACCAGAATTCCAAAGTCAGTCTGTGGAAGGGGGGGGTGTATCTGGAAACAGCCAGTTTCTTTGTGTCTAAATCCTGCCAAATATCACAAAGGACTCTTGCATTTCTTTGGCTTTTTCACATTTCCCTTATTTATCATGGTTTGTAATGAATTTTCTGATGTGAGCTTTGGTTTTGAGGCTGGCATATTGAGTTCAGGGCACAAGAGGAAGGTTCTTTTTCAATCAGGGCACAGCTGTTGGCTTGCTCCAATTCTGGCTTGCTGTTATTGTTTTGGGTGCCTCAGCCGATTTGTGGTTTCTTGAGTGGCAATTTCCTAAATGCTTTCTGTGTCTGAGTCGGTTTTGCCTTCTTATTCCCAAATTTTGTATTCTGATGCAATACAAGCAAGATTTTGGAGAGTAGCCATTATGAAAGAAAAAAAAAAAAAAACACAGCGCATTGCCCTTTCAGGATTAGAAATCTACAGGCAACACAACCAAGATGAGTTTCTGTGTTTTGGAAAGTGACATGGAACGCTTCTGCTGAGGGGACAGATTCTAATTCCCTCCAAATGGAGTGTGAGAGCGATTTTGAGGTGAATTCAATCAGAATTCCAAAGTCAGTCTGTGGAAGGGGGGGATGAATCTGGAAACAGCCAGTTTCTTTGTGTCTAAATCCAGCCAAATATCACAAAGGACTGTTGCATTTCTTTGGCTTTTTCACATTTCCCTTATTTATCATGGTTTGTAATGAATTTTCTGATGTGAGCTTTGGTTTTGAGACTGCAATATAGAGTTCATGGCACCGGAGGAATGGTCTTTTTCAAACAGGGCACAGCTGTTGGTGTGCTCCAATTCTGGCTATTGTCTTTGTTTTGGGTGCCTCAGCTGAAATTTGGTTTCTTGATTTTCACTGGGATTGTCAGGTTAATTCAGTCAGAATTCCACAGGCAGCAGCTTTAGTGGTGGATGAATCTGGGAACAGCCGGTTTCCTTGCAACTAAATCAAACCCAATATCATTATGGATTCTTGCGTTTCTTTGGCTTTTTTCTCTTTTTTCTTATTTATCATGGTTTGTAATGAATTTTCTGATGTGAGCTTTGGTTGAGGCTGCAATATCGAGTTCAGGGCACAAGAGGATGGTTCTTTTTCAATCAGGGCACAGCTGTTGGCTTGCTCCACTTCTGGATTGCTGTCATTGTTTTGAGTGCCTCAGCCGATTTGTGGTTTCTTGTGTGGCAATTTCCCAAATGTTTTCAGGGTCTGAGTTGGCTTTGCCTTCTTCCTTCCCAAATTTTGTATTCTGATGCAATTTAAAGAAGACTTTGTACAGAATAGCCATTATGAAAGAAAAAACACAACAAATAGGCGTTTGAAGCTTAGAAATCTACAGGTAACATGACCAAGGTGAGTTTTTGTGTTTATGAAAATAAAATGGAACACTTTGGCTGAGGTGACAGATATTAATTGCCTCCAAACTGAGTTTCACTGTGATTTTCAGGTTAATTCAGTCAGAATTCCACAGGCAGTCAGCTGGAGGGGTGGATGAATCCGGGAACAGCCGGTTTCCTAGTGACTAAATCAAGCCCTATATCATTATGGATTCTTGCATTTCTTTGGCTTTTTTCTCTTTTTTCTTATTTATCATGGTTTGTAATGAATTTTCTGATGTGAGCTTTGGTTTTGAGGCTGGCATATTGAGTTCAGGGCACAAGAGGAAGGTTCTTTTTCAATCAGGGCACAGCTGTTGGCTTGCTCCAATTCTGGCTTGCTGTCATTGTTTTGGATGCCTCAGCCGATTTCTGGTTTCTTGAGTGCCAATTTCCTAAATGTTTTCTGGGTCTGAGTCGGCTTTGCCTTCTTATTCCCAAATTTTGTATTCTGATGCAATGCAAAGAAGAATTTGTACAGAATAGCCATTATGAAATAAAAAACACAAAAAATAGGTGTTTGAAGCTTAGAAATCTACAGGTAACATGACCAAGGTGAGTTTTTGTGTTTATGAAAATAAAATGGAATACTTTGGCTGAGGTGACAGATATTAATTGCCTCCAAACTGAGTTTCACTGTGATTTTCAGGTTAATTCAGTCAGAATTCCACAGGCAGTCAGCTGGAGGGGTGGATGAATCCGGGAACAGCCGGTTTCCTAGCGACTAAATCAAGCCCTATATCATTATGGATTCTTGCATTTTTTTGGCTTTTTTCTCTTTTTTCTTATTTATCATGGTTTGTAATGAATTTTCTGATGTGAGCTTTGGTTTTGAGGCTGGCATATTGAGTTCAGGGCACAAGAGGAAGGTTGTTTTTCAAACAGGGCACAGCTGTTGGCTTGCTCCACTTCTGGCTTGCTGTCATTGTTTTGGGTGCCTCAGCCAATTTGTGGTTTCTTGTGTGGCAATTTACTAAATGTTTTCGGGGTCTGAGTTGGTTTTGCCTTCTTATTCCCAAATTTTGTATTCTGATGCAATAGAAGCAACATTTTGGACAGAGTAGCCATTATGAAAGAAAAAAAAAAAACACAGCAAATTGACCTTTCAGGATTAGAAATCCATAGGCAACACAACCAAGGTGAGATTCTGTGTTTTGGAAAATGACATGGAACGCTTCTGCTGAGGGGACTGATTCTAATTCCCTCCAAATGGAGTGTGAGTGCGATTTTGAGGTGAATTCAACCAGAATTCCAAAGTCAGTCTGTGGAAGGGGGGGGTGTATCTGGAAACAGCCACTTTCTTTGTGTCTAAATCCTGCCAAATATCACAAAGGACTCTTGCATTTCTTTGGCTTTTTCACATTTCCCTTATTTATCATGGTTTGTAATGAATTTTCTGATGTGAGCTTTGGTTTTGAGGCTGGCATATTGAGTTCAGGGCACAAGAGGAAGGTTCTTTTTCAATCAGGGCACAGCTGTTGGCTTGCTCCAATTCTGGCTTGCTGTCATTGTTTTGGGTGCCTCAGCCGATTTGTGGTTTCTTGAGTGGCAATTTCCTAAATGCTTTCTGTGTCTGAGTCGGTTTTGCCTTCTTATTCCCAAATTTTGTATTCTGATGCAATACAAGCAAGATTTTGGAGAGTAGCCATTATGAAAGAAAAAAAAAAAAAAAACACAGCGCATTGCCCTTTCAGGATTAGAAATCTACAGGCAACACAACCAAGATGAGTTTCTGTGTTTTGGAAAGTGACATGGAACGCTTCTGCTGAGGGGACAGATTCTAATTCCCTCCAAATGGAGTGTGAGAGCGATTTTGAGGTGAATTCAATCAGAATTCCAAAGTCAGTCTGTGGAAGGGGGGGATGAATCTGGAAACAGCCAGTTTCTTTGTGTCTAAATCCAGCCAAATATCACAAAGGACTGTTGCATTTCTTTGGCTTTTTCACATTTCCCTTATTTATCATGGTTTGTAATGAATTTTCTGATGTGAGCTTTGGTTTTGAGACTGCAATATAGAGTTCATGGCACCGGAGGAATGGTCTTTTTCAAACAGGGCACAGCTGTTGGTGTGCTCCAATTCTGGCTATTGTCTTTGTTTTGGGTGCCTCAGCTGAAATTTGGTTTCTTGATTTTCACTGGGATTGTCAGGTTAATTCAGTCAGAATTCCACAGGCAGCAGCTTTAGTGGTGGATGAATCTGGGAACAGCCGGTTTCCTTGCAACTAAATCAAACTCAATATCATTATGGATTCTTGCGTTTCTTTGGCTTTTTTCTCTTTTTTCTTATTTATCATGGTTTGTAATGAATTTTCTGATGTGAGCTTTGGTTTTGAGGCTGCAATATTGAGTTCAGGGCACAAGAGGATGGTTCTTTTTCAATCAGGGCACAGCTGTTGGCTTGCTCCAATTCTGGCTTGCTGTCATTGTTTTGAGTGCCTCAGCCGATTTGTGGTTTCTTGTGTGGCAATTTCCCAAATGTTTTCAGGGTCTGTGTTGGCTTTGCCTTCTTCCTTCCCAAATTTTGTATTCTGATGCAATGCAAAGAAGAGTTTGTACAGAATAGCCATTATGAAATAAAAAAAACACAACAAATAGGCGTTTGAAGCTTAGAAATCTACAGGTAACATGACCAAGGTGAGTTTTTGTGTTTATGAAAATAAAATGGAACACTTTGGCTGAGGTGACAGATATTAATTGCCTCCAAACTGAGTTTCACTGTGATTTTCAGGTTAATTCAGTCAGAATTCCACAGGTTGTCAGCTGGAGGGGTGGATCAATCTGGGAACAGCCGGTTTCCTAGCGACTAAATCAAGCCCTATATCATTATGGATTCTTGCATTTTTTTAGCTTTTTTCTCTTTTTTCTTATTTATCATGGTTTGTAATGAATTTTCTGATGTGAGCTTTGGTTTTGAGGCTGGCATATTGAGTTCAGGGCACAAGAGGAAGGTTCTTTTTCAATCAGGGCACAGCTGTTGGCTTGCTCCACTTCTGGCTTGCTGTCATTGTTTTGGGTGCCTCAGCTGATTTGTGGTTTCTTGTGTGGCAATTTCCTAAATGTTTTCGGGGTCTGAGTTGGTTTTGCCTTCTTCCTTCCCAATTTTTGTATTCTGATGCAATACAAGCAAGATTTTGGACAGAGTAGCCATTATGAAAGAAAAAAAAAAAAACACAGCAAATTGACCTTTCAGGATTAGAAATCCATAGGCAACACAACCAAGGTGAGATTCTGTGTTTTGGAAAATGCCATGGAACGCTTCTGCTGAGCGGACAGATTCTAATTCCCTCCAAATGGAGTGTGAGTGCGATTTTGAGGTGAATTCAATCAGAATTCCAAAGTCAATCTGTGGAAGGGGGGGATGTATCTGGAAACAGCCAGTTTCTTTGTGTCTAAATCCTGCCAAATATCACAAAGGACTCTTGCATTTCTTTGGCTTTTTCACATTTCCCTTATTTATCATGGTTTGTAATGAATTTTCTGATGTGAGCTTTGGTTTTGAGGCTGGCATATTGAGTTCAGGGCACAAGAGGAAGGTTCTTTTTCAATCAGGGCACAGCTGTTGGCTTGCTCCAATTCTGGCTTGCTGTCATTGTTTTGGGTGCCTCAGCCGATTTGTGGTTTCTTGAGTGGCAATTTCCTAAATGCTTTCTGGGTCTGAGTCGGTTTTGCCTTCTTATTCCCAAATTTTGTATTCTGATGCAATACAAGCAAGATTTTGGAGAGTAGCCATTATGAAAGAAAAAAAAAAAAAAAACACAGCGCATTGCCCTTTCAGGATTAGAAATCTATAGGCAACACAACCAAGATGAGTTTCTGTGTTTTGGAAAATGACATAGAACGCTTCTGCTGAGGTGACAGATTCTAATTCCCTCCCAATTGAGTGTGAGTGCGATTTTGAGGTGAATTCAATCAGAATTCCAAAGTCAATCTGTGGAAGGGGGGGATGTATCTGGAAACAGCCAGTTTCTTTGTGTCTAAATCCAGCCAAATATCAAAAAGGACTCTTGCATTTCTTTGGCTTTTTCACATTTCCCTTATTTATCATGGTTTGTAATGAATTTTCTGATGTGAGCTTTGGATTTGAGGCTGCAATATAGAGTTCAGGGCACCTGAGGAATGGTCTTTTTCAAACAGGGCACAGCTGTTGGTGTGCTCCAATTCTGGCTATTGTCTTTGTTTTGGGACCTCAGCTGAAATTTGGTATCTTGAGTTTCACTGCAATTGTCAGGTTAATTCAGTCAGAATTCCACAGGCAGTCAGCTTTAGTGGTGGATGAATCTGGGAACAGCCGGTTTCCTTGCAACTAAATCAAACCCAATATCATTATGGATTCTTGCGTTTCTTTGGCTTTTTTCTCTTTTTTCTTATTTATCATGGTTTGTAATGAATTTTCTGATGTGAGCTTTGGTTTTGAGGCTGCAATATTGAGTTCAGGGCACAAGAGGAAGGTTCTTTTTCAATCAGGGCACAGCTGTTGGCTTGCTCCACTTCTGGCTTGCTGTCATTGTTTTGAGTGCCTCAGCCGATTTGTGGTTTCTTGTGTGGCAATTTCCCAAATGTTTTCAGGGTCTGAGTTGGCTTTGCCTTCTTCCTTCCCAAATTTTGTATTCTGATGCAATGTAAAGAAGAGTTTGTACAAAATAGCCATTATGAAAGAAAAAACACAACAAATAGGCGTTTGAAGCTTAGAAATCTACAGGTAACATGACCAAGGTGAGTTTTTGTGTTTATGAAAATAAAATGGAACACTTTGGCTGAGGTGACAGATATTAATGGCCTCCAAACTGAGTTTCACAGTGATTTTCAGGTTAATTCAGTCAGAATTCCACAGGCAGTCAGCTGGAGGGGTGGATGAATCCGGGAACAGCCGGTTTCCTAGCAACTAAATCAAGCCTTATATCATTATGGATTCTTGCATTTTTTTGGCTTTTTCACATTTCCCTTATTTATCATGGTTTGTAATGAATTTTCTGATGTGAGCTTTGGTTTTGAGGCTGGCATATTGAGTTCAGGGCACAAGAGGAAGGTTCTTTTTCAATCAGGGCACAGCTGTTGGCTTGCTCCACTTCTGGCTTGCTGTCATTGTTTTGGGTGCCTCAGCTGATTTGTGGTTTCTTGTGTGGCAATTTCCTAAATGTTTTCTGGGTCTGAGTTGGTTTTGTCTTCTTCCTTCCCAAATTTTGTATTCTGATGCAATACAAGCAACATTTTTTACAGAGTAGCCATTATGAAAGAAAAAAAAAAAAAACAGCAAATTGACCTTTCAGGATTAGAAATCCATAGGCAACACAACCAAGGTGAGATTCTGTGTTTTGGAAAATGACATGGAACGCTTCTGCTGAGGTGACAGATTCTAATTCCCTCCAAATGGAGTGTGAGAGCGATTTTGAGGTGAATTCAATCAGAATTCCAAAGTCAATCTGTGGAAGGGGGGGATGTATCTGGAAACAGCCAGTTTCTTTGTGTCTAAATCCTGCCAAATATCACAAAGGACTCTTGCATTTCTTTGGCTTTTTCACATTTCCCTTATTTATCATGGTTTGTAATGAATTTTCTGATGTGAGCTTTGGTTTTGAGGCTGGCATATTGAGTTCAGGGCACAAGAGGAAGGTTCTTTTTCAATCAGGGCACAGCTGTTGGCTTGCTCCAATTCTGGCTTGCTGTCATTGTTTTGGGTGCCTCAGCCGATTTGTGGTTTCTTGAGTGGCAATTTCCTAAATGCTTTCTGGGTCTGAGTCGGTTTTGCCTTCTTATTCCCAAATTTTGTATTCTGATGCAATACAAGCAAGATTTTGGAGAGTAGCCATTATGAAAGAAAAAAAAAAAAAAAACACAGCGCATTGCCCTTTCAGGATTAGAAATCTATAGGCAACACAACCAAGATGAGTTTCTGTGTTTTGGAAAATGACATAGAACGCTTCTGCTGAGGGGACAGATTCTAATTCCCTCCCAAATGAGTGTGAGTGTGATTTTGAGGTGAATTCAATCAGAATTCCAGAGTCAGTCTGTGGAAGGGGGGGATGAATCTGGAAACAGCCAGTTTCTTTGTGTCTAAATCCAGCCAAATATCAAAAAGGACTCTTGCATTTCTTTGGCTTTTTCACATTTCCCTTATTTATCATGGTTTGTAATGAATTTTCTGATGTGAGCTTTGGTTTTGAGGCTGCAATATAGAGTTCAGGGCACCAGAGGAATGGTCTTTTTCAAACAGGGCACAGCTGTTGGTGTGCTCCAATTCTGGCTATTGTCTTTGTTTTGGGACCTCAGCTGAAATTTGGTATCTTGAGTTTCACTGCAATTGTCAGGTTAATTCAGTCAGAATTCCACAGGCAGTCAGCTTTAGTGGTGGATGAATCTGGGAACAGCCGGTTTCCTTGCAACTAAATCAAACCCAATATCATTATGGATTCTTGCGTTTCTTTGGCTTTTTTCTCTTTTTTCTTATTTATCATGGTTTGTAATGAATTTTCTGATGTGAGCTTTGGTTTTGAGGCTGCAATATTGAGTTCAGGGCACAAGAGGAAGGTTCTTTTTCAATCAGGGCACAGCTGTTGGCTTGCTCCACTTCTGGCTTGCTGTCATTGTTTTGAGTGCCTCAGCCGATTTGTGGTTTCTTGTGTGGCAATTTCCCAAATGTTTTCAGGGTCTGAGTTGGCTTTGCCTTCTTCCTTCCCAAATTTTGTATTCTGATGCAATGTAAAGAAGAGTTTGTACAAAATAGCCATTATGAAAGAAAAAACACAACAAATAGGCGTTTGAAGCTTAGAAATCTACAGGTAACATGACCAAGGTGAGTTTTTGTGTTTATGAAAATAAAATGGAACACTTTGGCTGAGGTGACAGATATTAATGGCCTCCAAACTGAGTTTCACAGTGATTTTCAGGTTAATTCAGTCAGAATTCCACAGGCAGTCAGCTGGAGGGGTGGATGAATCCGGGAACAGCCGGTTTCCTAGCAACTAAATCAAGCCTTATATCATTATGGATTCTTGCATTTTTTTGGCTTTTTTCTCTTTTTTCTTATTTATCATGGTTTGTAATGAATTTTCTGATGTGAGCTTTGGTTTTGAGGCTGGCATATTGAGTTCAGGGCACAAGAGGAAGGTTCTTTTTCAATCAGG
Organism: Oryctolagus cuniculus; assembly: GCF_964237555.1. NCBI lineage: Eukaryota > Metazoa > Chordata > Mammalia > Lagomorpha > Leporidae > Oryctolagus > Oryctolagus cuniculus. The sequence continues at coordinate 143,673 of NW_027208384.1, read as the reverse complement.
GCACAGCTGTTGGCTTGCTCCACTTCTGGCTTGCTGTCATTGTTTTGGGTGCCTCAGCTGATTTGTGGTTTCTTGTGTGGCAATTTCCTAAATGTTTTCTGGGTCTGAGTTGGTTTTGTCTTCTTCCTTCCCAAATTTTGTATTCTGATGCAATACAAGCAACATTTTTTACAGAGTAGCCATTATGAAAGAAAAAAAAAAAAAACACAGCAAATTGACCTTTCAGGATTAGAAATCCATAGGCAACACAACCAAGGTGAGATTCTGTGTTTTGGAAAATGACATGGAACGCTTCTGCTGAGGTGACAGATTCTAATTCCCTCCAAATGGAGTGTGAGAGCGATTTTGAGGTGAATTCAATCAAAATTCCAAAGTCAGTCTGAGGAAGGGGGGGATGAATCTGGAAACAGCCAGTTTCTTTTTGTCTGAATCCTGCCAAATATCACAAAGGACTCTTGCATTTCTTTGGCTTTTTTCTCTTTTTTCTTATTTATCATGGTTTGTAATGAATTTTCTGATGTGAGCTTTGGTTTTGAGGCTGGCATATTGAGTTCAGGGCACAAGAGGAAGGTTCTTTTTCAATCAGGGCACAGCTGTTGGCTTGCTCCACTTCTGGCTTGCTGTCATTGTTTTGGGTGCCTCAGCTGATTTGTGGTTTCTTGTGTGGCAATTTCCTAAATGTTTTCGGGGTCTGAGTTGGTTTTGCCTTCTTCCTTCCCAAATTTTGTATTCTGATGCAATACAAGCAAGATTTTGGACAGAGTAGCCATTATGAAAGAAAAAAAAAACACAGCTAATTTACCATTCAGGATTAGAAATCCATAGGCAACACAACCAAGATGAGATTCTGTGTTTTGGAAAATGACATGGAACGCTTCTGCTGAGGTGACAGATTCTAATTCCCTCCAAATGGAGTGTGAGAGCGATCATGAGGTGAATTCAATCAGAATTCCAAAGTCAGTCTGTGGAAGGGGGGGATGAATCTGGAAACAGCCACTTTCTTTGTGTCTAAATCCTGCCAAATATCACAAAGGACTCTTGCATTTCTTTGGCTTTTTCACATTTCCCTTATTTATCATGGTTTGTAATGAATTTTCTGATGTGAGCTTTGGTTTTGAGGCTGGCATATTGAGTTCAGGGCACAAGAGGAAGGTTGTTTTTCAATCAGGGCACAGCTGTTGGCTTGCTCCACTTCTGGCTTGCTGTCATTGTTTTGGTTGCCTCAGCTGATTTGTGGTTTCTTGTGTGGCAATTTCCTAAATGTTTTCTGGTCTGAGTTGGTTTTGCCTTCTTCCTTCCCAAATTTTGTATTCTGATGCAATACAAGCAACATTTTTTACAGAGTAGCCATTATGAAAGAAAAAAAAACACAGCAAATTTACCATTCAGGATTAGAAATCCATAGGCAACACAACCAAGATGAGATTCTGTGTTTTGGAAAATGACATGGAACGCTTCTGCTGAGGTGACAGATTCTAATTCCCTCCAAATGGAGTATGAGAGCGATCTTGAGGTGAATTCAATCAGAATTCCAAAGTCAGTCTGTGGAAGGGGGGGATGAATCTGGAAACAGCCACTTTCTTTGTGTCTAAATCCTGCCAAATATCACAAAGGACTCTTGCATTTCTTTGGCTTTTTCACATTTCCCTTATCTATCATGGTTTGTAATGAATTTTCTGATGTGAGCTTTGGTTTTGAGGCTGGCATATTGAGTTCAGGGCACAAGAGGAAGGTTCTTTTTCAATCAGGGCACAGCTGTTGGCTTGCTCCACTTCTGGCTTGCTGTCATTGTTTTGGGTGCCTCAGCTGATTTGTGGTTTCTTGTGTGGCAATTTCCTAAATGTTTTCGGGGTCTGAGTTGGTTTTGTCTTCTTCCTTCCCAAATTTTGTATTCTGATGCAATACAAGCAAGATTTTGGACAGAGTACCCATCATGAAAGAAAAAAAAAAAAAAACACAGCAAATTGACCTTTCAGGATTAGAAATCCATAGGCAACACAAGCAAGATGAGATTCTGTGTTTTGGAAAATGACATGGAACGCTTCTGCTGAGGTGACAGATTCTAATTCCCTCCAAATGGAGTGTGAGAGCGATCTTGAGGTGAATTCAATCAGAATTCCAAAGTCAGTCTGTGGAAGGGGGGGATGAATCTGGAAACAGCCAGTTTCTTTGTGTCTAAATCCTGCCAAATATCACAAAGGACTCTTGCATTTCTTTGGCTTTTTCACATTTCCCTTATTTATCATGGTTTGTAATGAATTTTCTGATGTGAGCTTTGATTTTGAGGCTGGCATATTGAGTTCAGGGCACAAGAGGAAGGTTCTTTTTCAATCAGGGCACAACTGTTGGCTTGCTCCACTTCTGGCTTGCTGTCATTGTTTTGGGTGCCTCAGCCAATTTGTGGTTTCTTGAGTGCCAATTTCCTAAATGTTTTCTGGGTCTGAGTCGGTTTTGCCTTCTTATTCCCAAATATTGTATTCTGATGCAATACAAGCAAGATTTTGGAGAGTAGCCATTATGACAGAAAGAAAAAAAAAAAAAAAAACACAGCGCATTGCCCTTTCAGGATTAGAAATCTACAGGCAACACGACCAAGATGAGTTTCTGTGTTTTGGAAAATGACATAGAACGCTTCTGCTGAGGGGACAGATTCTAATTCCCTCCCAAATGAGTGTGAGTGCGATTTTGAGGTGAATTCAATCAGAATTCCAAAGTCAGTCTGTGGAAGGGGGGGATGAATCTGGAAACAGCCAGTTTCTTTGTGTCTAAATCCAGCCAAATATCACAAAGGACTCTTGCATTTCTTTGGCTTTTTCACATTTCCCTAATTTATCATGGTTTGTAATGAATTTTCTGATGTGAGCTTTGGTTTTGAGGCTGCAATATAGAGTTCAGGGCACCTGAGGAATGGTCTTTTTCAAACAGGGCACAGCTGTTGGTGTGCTCCAATTCTGGCTATTGTCTTTGATTTGGGTGCCTCAGCTGAAATTTGGTTTCTTGAGTTTCACGGCGATTGTCAGGTTAATTCAGTCAGAATTCCACAGGCAGTCAGCTTTAGTGGTGGATGAATCTGGGAACAGCCGGTTTCCTTGCAACTAAATCAAACCCAATATCATTATGAATTCTTGCATTTTTTTGGCTTTTTTCTTTTTTTCTTATTTATCATGGTTTGTAATGAATTTTCTGATGTGAGCTTTGGTTTTGAGGCTGGCATATTGAGTTCAGGGCACAAGAGGAAGGTTCTTTTTCAATCAGGGCACAGCTGTTGGCTTGCTCCACTTCTGGCTTGCTGTCATTGTTTTGAGTGCCTCAGCCGATTTGTGGTTTCTTGTGTGGCAATTTCCCAAATGTTTTCTGGGTCTGAGTTGGTTTTGCCTTCTTCCTTCCCAAATTTTGTATTCTGATGCAATGCAAAGAAGACTTTGTACAGAATAGCCATTATGAAAGAAAAAACACAACAAATAGGCGTTTGAAGCTTAGAAATCTACAGGTAACATGACCAAGGTGAGTTTTTGTGTTTATGAAAATAAAATGGAACACTTTGGCTGAGGTGACAGATATTAATTGCCTCCAAACTGAGTTTCACTGTGATTTTCAGGTTAATTCAGTCAGAATTCCACAGGCTGTCAGCTGGAGGGGTGGATGTATCTGGGAACAGGTGGTTTCCTAGCGACTAAATCAAGCCCTATATCATTATGGATTCTTGCATTTTTTTAGCTTTTTTCTCTTTTTTCTTATTTATCATGGTTTGTAATGAATTTTCTGATGTGAGCTTTGGTTTTGAGGCTGGCATATTGAGTTCAGGGCACAAGAGGAAGGTTCTTTTTCAATCAGGGCACAGCTGTTGGCTTGCTCCACTTCTGGCTTGCTGTCATTGTTTTGGGTGCCTCAGCTGATTTGTGGTTTCTTGTGTGGCAATTTCCTAAATGTTTTCTGGTCTGAGTTGGTTTTGCCTTCTTCCTTCCCAAATTTTGTATTCTGATGCAATACAAGCAAGATTTTGGACAGAGTAGCCATTATGAAAGAAAAAAAAAACAAAGCAAATTTACCATTCAGGATTAGAAATCCATAGGCAACACAACCAAGATGAGATTCTGTGTTTTGGAAAATGACATGGAACGCTTCTGCTGAGGTGACAGATTCTAATTCCCTCCAAATGGAGTATGAGAGCGATCTTGAGGTGAATTCAATCAGAATTCCAAAGTCAGTCTGTGGAAGGGGGGGATGAATCTGGAAACAGCCACTTTCTTTGTGTCTAAATCCTGCCAAATATCTCAAAGGACTCTTGCATTTCTTTGGCTTTTTCTCATTTCCCTTATTTATCATGGTTTGTAATGAATTTTCTGATGTGAGCTTTGGTTTTGAGGCTGGCATATTGAGTTCAGGGCACAAGAGGAAGGTTCTTTTTCAATCAGGGCACAGCTGTTGGCTTGCTCCACTTCTGGCTTGCTGTCATTGTTTTGGGTGCCTCAGCTGATTTGTGGTTTCTTGTGTGGCAATTTCCTAAATGTTTTCGGGGTCTGAGTTGGTTTTGTCTTCTTCCTTCCCAAATTTTGTATTCTGATGCAATACAAGCAAGATTTTGGACAGAGTAGCCATTATGAAAGAAAAAAAAAAAAACACAGCAAATTGACCTTTCAGGATTAGAAATCCATAGGCAACACAACCAAGATGAGATTCTGTGTTTTGGAAAATGACATGGAACGCTTCTGCTGAGGTGACAGATTCTAATTCCCTCCAAATGGAGTGTGAGAGCGATCTTGAGGTGAATTCAATCAGAATTCCAAAGTCAGTCTGTGGAAGGGGGGGATGAATCTGGAAACAGCCAGTTTCTTTGTGTCTAAATCCTGCCAAATATCACAAAGGACTCTTGCATTTCTTTGGCTTTTTCACATTTCCTTTTTTATCATGGTTTGTAATGAATTTTCTGATGTGAGCTTTGGTTTTGAGGCTGGCATATTGAGTTCAGGGCACAAGAGGAAGGTTCTTTTTCAATCAGGCCACCGCTGTTGGCTTGCTCCACTTCTGGCTTGCTGTCATTGTTTTGGGTGCCTCAGCCAATTTGTGGTTTCTTGAGTGGCAATTTCCTAAATGTTTTCTGGGTCTGAGTCGGTTTTGCCTTCTTATTCCCAAATTTTGTATTCTGATGCAATACAAGCAAGATGTTGGAGAGTAGCCATTATGAAAGAAAAAAAAAAAAGCGCATTGCCCTTTGAGGATTAGAAATCTACAGGCAACACGACCAAGATGAGTTTCTGTGTTTTGGAAAATGACATAGAACGCTTCTGCTGAGGGCACAGATTCTATTTCCCTCCCAAATGAGTGTGAGTGTGATTTTGAGGTGAATTCAATCAGAATTCCAAAATCAGTCTGTGGAAGGGGGGGATGAATCTGGAAACAGCCAGTTTCCTTGTGTCTAAATCCAGCCAAATATCACAAAGGACTCTTGCATTTCTTTGGCTTTTTTCTCTTTTTACTTATTTATCATGGTTTGTAATGAATTTTCTGATGTGAGCTTTGGTTTTGAGGCTGGCATATGGAGTTCAGGGTACCGGAGGAATACTCTTTTTCAAACAGGGCATAGCTGTTGGCCTGCTCCAAATCTGGCTTGCTGTCATTTCTTTGGGTGCCTCAGCTGAATTTTGGTTTCTTGAGCGAAATTTCCTAAATGTTTGCTGGGTCTGAGTTGGTTTTGCCTTCTTCCTTCCCAAATTTTCTTTTCTGATGGCATGCAAACAAGAGTTTCGGCAGAGTAGCCATTATGAAATAAAAAACACTACAAATATGCGTTTAAAGCTTAGAAATCTACAGGTAATACGACCAAGGTGAGTTTTTGTGTTTATGAAAATAAAATGGAACACTTTGGCTGAGGTTACAGATAGTAATTGCCTCCAAACTGAGTTTCACTGCGATTTTCAGGTGAATTCCGTCAGAATTCCACAGGCAGTCCGCTGGAGGGGTGGATGAATCCGGGAACAGCCGGTTTCCTTGTGATGAAATCAAGCTGAATATCATTATGGATTCTTGCATTTCTTTGGCTTTTTTCACCTTTTTCTTATTTATCATGGTTCGTGATGAATTTTCTGATGTGAGCTTTGGTTTTGAGGCTGGCATATGGATTTCAGGGCACAAGAGGAATGGTCTTTTTCAAACAGGGCACAGCTGTTGGCCTGCTCCAATTCTTGCTTCCCGTCATTGTTTTGGGTGCCGCGGCTGACTTCAGGTGAATTCAGTCACAATTCCACAGGCAGTCAGCTGTAGGGGTGGATGAATCTGGGCACAGCCGGTATCCTTGCGAATAAATCCAGCCCAATATCATTATGGGTTTTCTGGGTCTGAGTTGGTTTTGCTGTCTGCCTTCCCAAATTATCTTTTCTAATGCCATACAAACAAGAGTTTGGGCAGAGTAGCCATTATGAAATAAAAACCACAAGAAATAGGATTTGGAAGCTTAGAAATCTACAGGTAGCACGACCATGGTGAGTTTTTGTGTTTTGGACCATAAAATGGAACGCTTTGGCTGAGGTGACAGATATTAATTGCTACCAAACTGAGTTTCACTGCGATTTTCAGGTTAATTCAGTCAGAATTCCACAGGCAGTCAGCTGGAGGGGTGGATGAATCTGGGAACAGCCGGTTTCCATGCGAATAAAAGAAGACTAATATCATTATGGATTCTTGCATTTCTTTGGCTTTTTTCTCATTTTTTATTTATCAAGGTTTGTAATGAATTTTCTGTGAGATTTGGTTTTGAGGCTGCAATATGCAGTTCAGGGCACCGGAGGAATGGCCTTTTTCAAACAGGGCACAGCTGTTGGCCTGCTCCAATTCTGGCTTGCTGTCATTGTTTTGAGTGCCTCAGCTGACTTTTGGTTTCTTGAGCAGCAATTTCCTGCATGTTTTCAGGGTCTGAGTTGGTTTTGCCTTCGTCCTTCCCAAATTTTGTATTCTGACGCCATACAAACAAGAGTTTGGGCAGAGCAGCCATTTTGTAATGAAAAACACAGCAAATAGGCATTTGAACCTTAGAAATCTACTGGTAACATGACCAAGGTGAGGTTTTGTGTTTTGGAAAATCAAATGGAACACGTTGGCTGAGGTGACAGATATTAATTGCCTCCAAACTGAGTTTCACTGCGATTTTCAGGTGAATTCAGTCACAATTCCACAGGCAGTCAGCTGGAGGGGTGGATGAACTGGGGGCAGCCGGTATCCTTGCGAATAAATCCAGCCCAATATCATTATGGATTCTTGCATTTCTTTGTCTTTTTTCTCATTTGTCTTATTTATCATGGTTTGTAATGAATTTTCTGATGTCAGCTTTGGTTTTGAAGCTGCAATATGGAGTTCAGGGCACCGGAGGAATGGCCTTTTTCCATCAGGGCACAGCTATTGGCTTGCTCCAATTCTGGCTTGCTGTCATTATTTTGGGAGCCTCAGCTGACTTTTGGTTTCTTGAGTGGAAATTTCCTAAATGTTTTCTGGGTCTGAGTTGGTTTTGCCTTCTTCCTTCCCAAATGTTGTATTCTGACGGCATACAAACAAGAGTTTGGACAGAGTAGCCATTATGGAATGAAAAACACAACCAATAGGCGTTTGAAGCTTAGAAATCTACAGGTAACACGACCAAGGTGAGTTTTTGTGTTTTGGAAAGTCAAATGGAACACTTTGGCTAGGTGACAGATATTAATTGCCTCCAAACTGAGTTTCACTGCGATATTCAGGTTAATTCTGTCAGAATTCCACAGGCAGTCACCTGGAGGGGTAGATGAATCCGGGAACAGCCGGTTTCCTTGCGACTAAATCAAGCCCAATATCATTATGGATTCTTGCATTTCTTTGGCTCTTATTTTTCTTATTTATCATGGTTTGTAATGAATTTTCTGATGTGCGCTTTGGTTTTTAGGCTGGCATATGGAGTTCAGGGCACAAGAGGAATGGTCATTTTCAGTCAGGGCATAGCTGTTGGCTTGCTCCAATTCTGGCTTGCTGTCATTGTTTTGGGTGCCTCAGTCGATTTGTGGTTTCTTGAGCGGCATTTTCCTAAATGTTTTCTGGGTCTGAGTTGGTTTTTCCTTCTTCCTTCCCAAATTTTGTATTCTGATGCAATACAAACAAGAGTTTCGGCAGAGTAGCCATTATGAAATAAAAAACACAACAAACAAGCATTTCAAGGTTATACATGTACAGAAAACACGACCAAGGTGAGTTTTTGTGTTTTGGAAAATCAAATGGAACACTTTGACTGAGGTGACAGATATTAATTGCCTCCAAACTGAGTTTCACTGTGATGTTCAGGTTAATTCAGTCGAATTCCACAGGTAGCCAGATGGAGGGGTGGATGAATCTGGGAACAGCCGGTTTCCTTTCTACTGAATCAAGCCCAATATCATTATGGATTCTTGCATTTCTTTGGCTTTTTTCTCATTTTTCTTATTTATGATGGTTTGTAATGAATTTTCTCATGTGAGCTTTGGTTTTGAGTCTGCAAGATGGAGTTCAGGGCACCAGAGGAATGGCCATATTCAATCAGGGCACAGACCTTTGCTTGCTCCAATTCTGGCTTACTGTCATTGGTTTGGGTGCCTCAGCTGAGTTTGCTTTCTTGAGTGGGAAGTTCCTAAATGTTTTCTGGGTCTGAGTTGGTTTTGCCTTCTTCCTTCAAATGTTGCTTCTGACGCAATACAAACAAGAGTTTAGACAGAGTAGCCATTATGAAATAAAAAACACAACAAATAGGCGTTTGAAGCTTAGACATCTACTGATAACATGACCAAGGTGAGTTTTTGTGTTTTGGAATATAAAATGGAACACTTTGGCTGTGGTGACAGATATTAATTGCCTCCAAACTGAGTTTCACTGTGATTTTCAGGTTAATTCAGTCAGAATTCCACAGGCAGTCAGCTGGAGGGGTGGATGAATCTGGGAACAACCGGTTTCCTTGCGACTAAATCAAACCTAATATCATTATGGAATCTTGCATTTCTTTGGATTTATTCTCATTTTTCTTATTTATCATGGTGTGTAATGAATTTTCTGATGTGAGCTTTGGTTTTGAGTCTGGAAGATGGAGTTCAGGGCAGAAGAGGATGGTTCTTTTTCAATCAGGGCACAGCTCTTTGCTTGCTCCAATTCTGGTTTAATGTAATTGGTTTGGGTACCTCTGCTGACTTTTGGTTTCTTGAGCGGCAATTTCCTAAATGTTTTCTGGGTCTGAGTTGGTTTTGCCTTCTTCGTTGTCAAATTTTGTATTCTGACGCAATACAAAAAAGAGTTTGGTTAAAGTAGCCATTATGAAATAAAAACCACAACAAATATGCTTTTGAAGCTTAGAAATCTACAGGTAACTCGACCATGGTGAGTTTTTGTGTTTTGGAAAATCAAATGGAACACTTTGGCTGAGGTGACAGATATTAATTGCTTCCAAACTGAGTTTCACTGCGATTTTCAGGTTAATTCAGTCAGAATTCCACAGGTAGTCAGCTGGAGGGGGGGATGAATCTGGGAAGAGCTGATTTCCTTGAGACTAAATCAAGCCCAATATCATTATGGATTCTTGCATTTCTTTGGCTTTTTTCTCATTTTTCTTATGTATCATGGTTTGTAGTGAATTTTCTGATGTGAGCTTTGGTTTTGAGTCTGCAATATGGAGTTCAGGGCACAAGAGGAAGGTTCTTTTTCAAACAGGGCACAGCCATTTGCTTGCTCCAGTTCTGGCTTGCTGTCATTGTTTTGGGTGCCTCAGCTGATTTTTGGTGTGTTGAGTGGCAATTTCCTAAATGTTTTCTGGGTCAGAGTTGGTTTTGCCTTCTTCCTTCCCAAATTTTGTATTCTGACGCCATACAAACAAGAGGTTGGACAGAGTAGCCATTATGAAATAAAAAAAAAACACAAGAAATAGGAGTTTGAAGCTTAGAAATCTACAGGTAACACGACCAAGGTGAGATTTTGTGTTTTGGAAAATCAAATGGAACACTTTGGCTGAGGTGACACATATTAATTGCCTCCAAACTGAGTTTCACTGCGATATTCAGGTTAATTCTGTCAGAATTCCACAGGCAGTCAGCTGGAGGGGTGGATGAATCCGGGAAAGATGGTTTCCTTGCGACTAAATCAAGCCCAATATCATTGTGGATTCTTGCATTTCTTTGGCTTTTTTCTCATCTTTCTTATTTATCATGGTTTGTAATGAATTTTCTGATGTGAGCTTTTGTTTTGAGGCTGGATTTTGAGTTCAGGGCACCGGAGGAATGGTCCTTTTCAAACAGGGCACAGCTGTTTGCCTGCTCCAATTCTGGCTTGCTGTCATTTTATTTTGGGTGCCTCAGCTTATTTGTGGTTTCTTGAGTGGCAATTTTCTGAATGTTTTCTGGGTCTGAGTTGCTTTTGCCTTCTTCCTTGTCAAATTTTGTATTCTGACGCAATACAAACAAGAGTTTCAGCAGAGTAGCCATTATGAAATAAAAAACACAACAAATAGGCGTTTGAAGCTTAGAAATCTACAGGTAACACGACCAAGGTGAGTTTTTGCAGCATGGTACTGGTACAGAAACAGATGGATAGACCAATGGAACAGAATTGAAACACCAGAAATCAACCCAAACATCTACAGCCAACTTATATTTGATCAAGGATCTAAAACTAATTCCTGGAGCAAGGACAGTCTATTCAATAAATGGTGCTGGGAAAACTGGATTTCCACGTGCAGAAGCATGAAGCAAGACCCCTACCTTACACCTTACACAAAAATCCACTCAACATGGATTAAAGACCTAAATCTACGTCCTGACACCATTAAGTTATTAGAGAACATTGGAGAAACCCTTCAAGATATTGGCACAGGCAAAGAATTTCTGGAAAAGACCCGGGAGGCACAGACAGTCAAAGCCAAAATCAACTATTGGGATTGCATCAAATTGAGAAGTTTCTTTACTGCAAAAGAAACAGTCAGGAGAGTGAAGAGACAACCGACAGAATGGGAAAAAATATTTGCAAACTATGCAACAGATAAAGGGTTAATAACCAGAATCTACAAAGAGATCAAGAAACTCCACAAAAACAAAACCAACAACCCACTTAAGAGATGGGCCAAGGACTTCAATAGACATTTTTCAAAAGAGGAAATCCAAATGGCCAACAGGCACATGAAAAAATGTTCAAGGTCACTAGCAATCAGGGAAATGCAAATCAAAAGCACAATGAGGTTTCACCTCACCCCGGTTAGAATGGCTCACATACAGAAATCTACCAACAACAGATGCTGGCGAGGATGTGGGGAAAAAGGGACACTAACCCACTGTTGGTGGGAATGCAAACTGGTTAAGCCACTATGGAAATCAGTCTGGAGATTCCTCAGAAACCTGCATATAACCCTACCGTTCGACCCAGCCATCCCACTCCTTGGAATTTACCCAAAGGAGTTTAAATTGATAAAGAAAAAAGCGGTCTGCACCCTAATGTTTATTGCAGCACAATTCACAATAGCCAAGACCTGGAACCAACCTAAATGCCCATCAATGGTAGACTGGATAAAGAAATTATGGGATATGTATTCTTAAGAATACTATACCGCAGTAAGAAACAACGAAATCCAGTCATTTGCAACAAAATGGAGGAATCTGGAACACATCATGCTGAGTGAAGTAAGCCAGTCCCAAAGGGACAAATACCATATGTTCTCCCTGATCGGTGACAACTGACTGAACACCAAAAAGGAAACCTCCTGAAGTGAAATGGACACTATGAGAAATGGTGACTTGATCAGCATAGCCCTGACTGCTAATGGACAACTTAATACATTATCCCTCATAGTATTTTTTTTTTGTCTGTTCTACTTAATATGACTGGTTTAATTCTGTAATTATCACACAGTTATTCTTAAGTGTTGAAATTTAACTGAAATGTGATCCCTGTTAAACATAAAAGTGGGAATAAGAGAGGGAAGAGATGTATAATTTGGGGCATGCTCGGGCTGACTTGCCCCAATTGGTAGAGTTGGAAACATACTAGGGGATTCCAATTCAATCCCATCAAGGTGGCATGTGCCAATGCCATCTCACTATTCCAAGTGATCAATTTCAGTTCACAATTGATCATAATGAAAGGACTAAGAGTCAAAGGGAGCACATAAACAAGTCTAGTATCTGCTAACACTAACCGATAGAATAAATAAAGGGGAGAGTGATCCAACATGGGAAGTGAGATACTCAGCAGACTCATAGAATGGCAGATGTCCTAAATAGCACTCTGGCCTCAGAATCAGCCCTAAAGGCACTCGGATCTGGCTGAAAAGCCCATGAGAGTATTTCAGGCATGGAAAGCCAAGACACTCTGGCAAAAAGATCTCTGTGAGTGAGATCCCAGTGGAAAGAACAGGTCTTCAAAGAGGGAGGTGCCTTTCTCTGAAGGGAGGAGAGAACCTCCACTTTGACTATGACCTTGTCTAAACAAGATAAGAGTCGGAGAACTCAAGGGGCTTCCATAGCCTTGGAAACTCATGACTGGTGCATAGGGAGATTACTGATGCCATAGACAGGAGTGTCAATTGGTAAAGTCAACAACAGGAGTCACTGTGCACTTACTCCTCATGTAGGATCTCTGTCCTTAATGTGCTGTACACTGAGGCTTAATGCTATAACGAGTACTCAAACAGTATATTTCACTTTGTGTTTCTATGGGGGTGCAAACTGTTGAAATCTTTACTTAATGTACACTAAACTGATCTTCTGTTAAAAAAAAAAAAAAAAGAAAAGAAAAGAAACTATCAATTCCCAACTTGACTCTCACTGGGATTAAACATGACAATAGGTCTGATCTGATTTCATCATCATTTAAAAAAAAATCATCTATTATTTTTCACTTTATGTTTCTGTGTGGGAACAAACTGTTGAAATCCTTACTTAAGGTATACTAAGCTGATCTTCTGTATACTAAGATAATCGAAAATGAATCTTGATGTGAATGGAAGGGGAGAGGAAGTGGGAAAGGGGAGGGTGGTGGGTGGGAGGGACGGTATGGGGGGGAAAGCCATTGTAACCCATGAGACGTACTTTGGAAATTTATATTCATTAAATAAAAGAAAAAAAAAAAAAGGTGAGTTTTTGTGTTTTAGAAAATCAAATGGAACACTTTGGCTGAGGTGACAGATATTAATTGCCTCCAAAAAGAGTTTCAATGCGATTTTCAGGTTAATTCAGTCAGAATTCCACAGGCTGTCAGCTGGAGGGGTGGATGAATCCGGGAACAACCGATTTATTTGCGACTCAATCAAGCCCAATAGCATTATGGATTCTTGCATTTCTTTGGCTTTTTTCTTCGTTTTCATATTTATCATCGTTTCTAATGAATTTTCTGATGTGAGTATTGGTTTTGAGGCTACAATATGGAGTTCAGAGTAACGGAGGAATGGTCTTTTTCAAACAGGGCACAGCTGTTGGCCTGCTCCAATTCTGGTTTGCTGTCATTCTTTTGAGTGCCTCAGCCGATTTGTGGATTCTTGAGCGGCAATTTCCTACATGTTTTCTGAGTCTGAGTTGGTTTTGCCGCCTTCCTTCCCAAATTTTGTATTCTGACGCCATACAAACAAGAGGTTGGACAGAGTAGCCATTATGAAATAAAAAACACAACACTTAGGCGTTTGAAGCTTAGAAATCTATAGGTAACACGACCAAGGTGAGTTTTTGTGTTTTGGAAAATAAAATGGAACACTTTGGCTGATTTGAGAGATATTAATTGCCTCCAAACTGAGTTTCACTGCGATTTTCAGGTTAATTCAGTCAGAATTCCACAGGCAGTCAGCTGGAGGGGTGGATGAATCCGGGAACAGCCGGTTTCCTTGCGACTAAATCAAGCCCAATATCATTATGGATTCTTGCATTTCTTTGGATTTTTCACATTTTTCTTATTTATCATGGTTTGTAATGAATTTTGTGATGTCAGCTTTGGTTATGAGGCTGCAATATGGAGTTCAGGGCACCGGGGGAATGGTCTTTTTCAATCAGGGCACAGCTGTTAGTCTGCTCTAATTCTGGCTTGCTATCATTGCTTTGAGTGCCTCAGCCGATTTGTGGTTTCTTGAGCGGCAATTTCCTACATGTTTTCTGGGTCTGAGTTGATTTTGCCTTCTTCCTTCCCAAATTTTGTATTCTGACGCAATACAAACAAGAGTTTTTGCAGAGTAGCCATTTTGTAATGAAAAACATAGCATATAGGCGTTTGAAGCTTAGAAATCTACAGGTAACATGACCAAGGTGAGGTTATGTGTTTTGGATAATAAAATGGTCTGAGGTGACAGATATTAATTGCCTCCAAACTGAGTTTCACTGCGATTTTCAGGTGAATTCAGTCAGAATTCCACAGGCAGTCAGCTGCAGTGGTCGATGAATCCAGGAACAGCCGGTTTCCTTGAGACTAAATCAAGCCCAATATCATTATGCATTCTTGGAATTCTTTGGCTTTTCTCATTTTCCTTATTTTTCATGGTTTGTAATGAATTTTCTGATGTGAGCTTTGGTTTTGAGGCTGCAATATGGAGTTCAGGGCACCGGAGGAATGGTCTTTTTCAAACACGGCACAGCTGTTGGCCTGCTCCAATTCTGGCTTGCTGTCATTGTTTTGAGTGCCTCAGCCGATTTGTGGTTTTTTGAGCGGCAATTTCTTAAATGTTTTCTGGGTCTGAGTTGGTTTTGCCTTCTTCCTTCCCAAATTTTGTATTCTGACGCAATACAAACAAGAGTTTGTTTAAAGTAGCCATTATGAAATAAAAAACACCACAAATAGGCGTTTTAAGCTTAGAAATCTACAGGTAACACGACCAAAGGGAGTTTTTGTGTTTTGGAAAATACAATGGAACACTTTGGCTAGGTGACAGTTATTAATTGCCTCCAAACTGAGTTTCACTGCGATATTCAGGTTAATTCAGTCAGAATTCCACAGGCAGTCCACTGAAGGGGTGGATGAATCCGGGAACAGCCGGTTTCCTAGCAACTAAATCAAGCCCAATATCATTATGGATTCTTGCATTTTTTGGCTTTGTTCTCCGTTTTCTTATTTATCATGGTTTGTAATGAATTTTCTGATGTGATCTTTGGTTTTGAGGCTGGCATATTGAGTTCAGGGCACCGGAGGAATGGTCTTTTTCAAACAGGGCACAGCTGTTGGCCTGCTCCAATTCTGGCTTGCTGTCATTGTTTTAAGTATCTCAGCCGATTTGTGGCTTCTTGAGCGGAAATTTTAAATGTTTTCTGGACAGAGTAGCCATTATGAAATAAAAAATACAACTAATAGGCGTTTGAATCTTAGAAATCTACAGGTAACACGAGCAAGGTGAGTTTTTGTGTTTTGGATAATAAAATGGTCTGAGGTGACAGATATTAATTGCCCCCAAACTGAGTTTCACTGCGATTTTCAGGTTAATTCAGTCAGAATTCCACAGGCAGTCACCTGGAGGGGTGGATGAATCCAGGAACAGCCGGTTTCCTTGCGACTAAATCAAGCCCAATATCATTATGGATTCTTGCATTTGTTTGGCTTTTTTCTCATTTTTCTTATTTATCATGGTTTGTAATGCATTTTCTGATGTCAGCTTTGGTTTTGAGGCTGCAATATGGAGTTCAGGGCACCGGGGCAATGGTCTTTTTCAAACACGGCACAGCTGTTGGCCTGCTCCAATTCTGGCTTGCTGTCATTGTTTTGAATGCCTCAGCCGATTAGTGGTTTCTTGAGCGGCAATTTCCAAAATGTTTTCTGGGTCTGAGTTGGTTTTGCCTTCTTCCTTCCCAAATGTTGTATTCTGACACAATACAAACAAGAGTTTGGGCAGAGTAGCTATTATGAAATAAAAAACACAACAAATAGGCTTTTGAAGCTTAGAAATCTACAGGTAACACGACCAAGGGGAGTTTTTGTGTTTTGGAAAATCAAATGGAACACTTTGGCTGAGGTGACAGTTATTTACTGCCTCCAAACGGAGTTTCACTGCGATATTCAGGTTAATTCAGTCAGAATTCCACAGGCAGTCAGCTGGAGGGGTGGATGAATCCGGGAACAGCCGGTTTCCTTGTGACTGAACCAAGCCCAATATCATTATGGATTCTTGCATTTCTTTGGCTTTTCTCTCATTTTTCTTATTTATCATGGTTTGTAATGAATTTTCTGATGTCAGCTTTGGTTTTGAGGCTGCAATATGGAGTTCAGGGCACCGGAGGAATAGTCTTTTTCAAACAGGGCACAGCTGTTGGCCTGCTCCAATTCTGGCTTACTGTCATTGTTTTGAGTGTCTCAGCCGATTAGTGGTTTCTTGAGCGGCAATTTCCTAAATGTTTTCTGGGTCTGAGTTGGTTTTGCCTTCTTCCTTCCCAAATTTTGTATTCTGACGCAATACAAACAAGAGTTTGGGCAGAGTAGCCATTATGAAATAAAAAACACTACAAATAGGCGTTCGAAGCTCAGAAATCTACAGGTAACAGGACAAGATGAGGTTTTGTATTTTGGCAAATAAAATGGAACACTTTGGCTGAGGTGACAGATATTAATGGCCTCCAAACCGAATTTCACTGCGATTTTCAGGTTAATTCAGTTAGAATTCCACAGGCAGTCAGCTGGAGGTGTGGATGAATCTGGGTACAGCCAATTTCCTTGCGACTAAATCAAGCCCAATATCATTATGGATTCTAGCATTTCTTTGGCTTTTTTCTCATTTTTCTTATTTATCATGGTTTGTAATGAATTTTCTGATGTGAGCTTTGGTTTTGAGGCTGCAATATGGAGTTCAGGGCACAAGAGGAAGGTTATTTTTCAAAAAGGGCACAGCTGTTGACTTGCTCCAATTCTGCCTTGCTGTCATTGTTTTGGGTGCCTTAGCTGACTTTTGGTTTCTTGAGCAGCAATTTCCTAAATGTTTTCTGTGTCTGAGAGGTTTTTGCCTTCTTCCTTCCCAAATTTTGTATTGTGACGCAATACAAACATGTGTTCAGACAGAGTACCGATTATGAAATAAAAAACACAACAAATAGGCGTTTGAAGGTTATGATTCTACAGGTATCATGACCAAGGTGAGTTTTTGAGTTTTGAAAAATCAAATGGAACACTTTGGCTGAGGTGACAGATATTAATTGCCTTCAAACTGAGTTTCACTGCATTTTTCAGGTTAATTCAGTCAGAATTCCACAGGCAGTCAGCAGGAGGGGTGGATGAATCCGGGAACAGCCCGTTTCCTTGCGACTAAATCAAGTCCAATATCATTATGGATTCTTGCATTTCTTTGGCTTTTTTCTCATTTTTCTTATTTGTAATGGTTTGTAATGCATTTTCTGATGTGAGCTTTGGTTTTGAGGCTGGCATATTGAGTTCAGGGCACAAGAGGATGGTTCTGTTTCAATCAGGGCATAGTTGTTGATTTGCTCCAATTCCGGCTTGCTGTCATTGTTTTGGATGCCTCAGAAGATTCGTGGTTTCTTGAGTGGCAATTTCATAAATGTTTTCTGTGTCTGAGTTGGATTTGCCTTCTTATTCCCAAATTTTGTATTCTGATGCAATGCAAAGAAGAGTTTGGACAGAGTAGCCATTATGAAATAAACAACACAACAAATAGGCATTTGAAGCTTGGAAATCTACAGGTAACAAGACCAAGGTGAGTTTTTGTGTTTTGGAAAATCAAATGGAACACTGTGGCTGAGGTGACAGATATTAATTGCCTCCAAACTGAGTTTCACTGCAATTTTCAGGTTAATTCAGTCAGAATTCCACACGCAGTCAGCTGGTGTGTTGGATGAATCCGGGAACAGCCGGTTTCCTTGCAACTAAATCCAGCTCAATATCATTATGGTTTCTTGCATTTCTTGGCTTTTTTCTCATTTTTCTTATGTATCGTGGTTTGTAATGAATTTCCTGATGTGAGCTTTGGTTTTGAGGCTGGAATATGGAGTTCAGGGTACGGGAAGAATGGCCTTTTTCAATCAGGACTCAGCTGATTGCCTCCTCCAATTCTGGCTTGCTGTCATGGTTTTGGGAGCCTCAGCTGACTTTTGGTTTCTTGAGTGGCAATTTCCTAAATGTTTTCTGGGTCTGAGTTGGCTTTGCCTTCTACCTTCCGAAATTTTGTATGTTGATGCAATACAAGCAAGATTTTGGACAGAGTAGCCATTATGAAATAAACAACACAACAAATAGGCGTTTGAAGCTTGGAAATCTATAGGTAACATGACCAAAGTGAGTTTTTTTGTTTTGGAAAATAAAATGGAACACTTTGGCTGAGGTGACAGATATTAATTGTCTCCAAACCGAATTTCACTGCCATTTTGAGGTGAATTCAGTCAGAATCCCTATTCACTCAGCTGGGAGTTGTGGATGAATCTGGAAACAGCTGTTTACTTAGGAATAAATCAAGCCCAATATCACTAAGAAAACTTGCATTTCTTTGGCTTTTTTCTGATTTTTCCTATTTATCATGGTTTGAAATGAATTTTCTGATGTGAGCTTTGGTTTTGTGGCTGGCATATTGAGTTTAGGGCACAAGAGGAAGGTTCTTTTTCAATCAGGGCACAGCTGTTGGCGTGCTCCAGTTCTGCTTGCTGTCATTGTTTTGGATTCCTTAGCTGATTTGTGGATTCTTTTTCTGCAGTTTCCTAAATGTTTTCTGGGTCTGAGTCGGATTTGCCTTCTTATTCCCAAATTTTGTATTCTGACGCAATACAAGCAAGATTTTGGACAGAGTAGCCATTATGAAAGAAAAAAAAAAAAAACACGGTAAATTGCCCTTTCAGGATTAGAAGTCTACAGGCAACACGACTAAGATGAGTGTTTGTGTTTTGGAAAATGACATGGAACCCTTCTGCTGAGGGGACAGATACTAATTCCCTCCAAATTGAGTGTGAGTGCGATTTTGAGGCGAATTGAGTCAGAATTCCAAAGTCAGTCTGTGGAAGGGGGGGATGAATCCGGAAACAGCCTGTTTCCTTCTGTCTAAATCCAGCCAAATACCACAAAGGACTCTTGAATTACTTTGGCTTTCTCAGATTTCCCTTATTTATCATTGTTTGTAATGATTTTTTTTTTATGAGCTTTGGTTTTGAGGCTGGAATATGGAGTTCAGGGCACTGGATTAATGGTCTAGTTCAATCAGGGCACAGCTGTTGGCTTGCTCCAATTCTGGCTTGCTTTCAAGGTTTTGGGTGCCTCAGCACATTTGTGGTTTCTTGAGCGGCAATTTCCTACATGTTTTCTGGCTCTGAGTAGGTTTTGCCTTCTTCCTTCCCAAATTTTGTATTCTGGCGTAATACAAACAAGAGTTTGGACAGAGTAGCCATTATGAAATAAAAAACACAACAAATATGCGTTTGAAGCTTATATATGTACTGGTCACAAGACCAAGGTATGATTTTTTGTTTTCGAAATTAAAATTGAACACTCTGGCTGAGGTGACAGATATTAATTGCCTCCAAAACCGAGTTTCACTGTGATTTTCAGATTAATTCAGTTAATTCAGTTAGGATTCCACAGGCTTGCATTTCTTTGGCTTTTTCTCATTTCCCTTATTTATCATGGTTTGTAATGAATTTTCTGATGTGAGCTTTGGTTTTGAGGCTGGAATATGGAGTCAGGGTACTGGAGGAATGGTCTTTTTCAAACAGGGCACAGCTGTTGGCTTGCTCCAATTCTGGCTTGCTTCATTGTTTTGGGTGCCTCAGCTCAATTTTGGTTTGTTGAGCGGCAATTTCCTAAATGTTTTCTTGGTCTGATTTGGTTTTGCCTTCCTCCTTCCCAAATTTTGTATTCTGACGCCATACAAACATGAGTTTGGGCAGAGTACCGATTATGAAATACAAAACACAACAAATTGGCATTTGAAGCTTAAAAATCTACAGGTTACATGACCTATAGGCGTTTGAAGCTTATATATGTACAGGTAACACGAGCAAGGTAAGTTTTTGTGTTTTCGAAAGTAAAATTGAACACTCTGGCTGAGGTAACAGATATTAATTGCCTCCAAAACCGAGTTTCACTGCGATTTTTTTGTTAATTCATTCAGAAACCAAAGACACTCAGTTGGGAGGTGTGGATGAATCTGGAAACAGCCGTTTACATGGCCATAATTCAAGCCCAATATCCCTAAGAACTCCTGCATTTCTTTGGCTTTTTTCTCATTTTTCTTATTTATCATGGTTTGTAATGAATTTTCTGATGTGAGCTTTGGATTTGAGGCTGGCATATGGAGTTCAGGGCACAAGAGGAAGGTTCTTTTTCAATCAGGGCACAGCTGTTGTCTTTCTCCAATTCTGGCTTGCTGTCATTGTTGAGGGTTCCTCAGCTGACTTTTGGTTCTTGAGTGGCAATTTCCTAAAGGTTTTCTGTGTCTGAGTTGGTTTTGCCTTCTTCCTTCCCAAATTTTGTATTCTGACGCAATACAAACAAGAGTTTGGACAGAGTAGCAATTATGAAATAAAAAACAAAACAAATAGGCATTTGAAGTTTTGAAATCTACAGGTAAGAAGACTAAGGTGAGTTTTTGAGTTTTGGAAGATAAAATGGAACACTTTGGCTGAGGTGACAGATATTAATTGCCTCCAAACTGAGTTTCAATGCGATTTTTTTGTTAATTCATTCAGAAACCAAAGACACTCAGTTGGGAGGTGTGGATGAATCTGGAAACAGCCGTTTACATGGCAAAAAATCAAGCCCAATATTACTAAGAACTCCTGCATTTTTTTGGCTTTTTTCTCTTTTTTCTTCTTTATCATGTTTTGTAATGAATTTTCTGATGTGAGCTTTGGTTTTGAGGCTGGTATATTGAGCTCAGGGCACAAGAGGAAGGTTCTTTTTCAATCAGGGCACAGCTGTTGGCTTGCTGCAATTCTGGCTTGCTGTCATTGTTTTGGGTGCCTCAGCCGATTTGTGGTTTCTTGAGCGGCAATTTCCTAAATGTTTTCTGGGTCTCAGTCGGTTTGGCCTTCTTGTTCCCAAATTTTGTATTCTGAATCAATACAAGCAAGATTTTGGCAGAGTAGCCATTACGAAAGAAAAAAAAATACACAGCAAATTGCCCTTTCAGGATTAGAAATCTACAGGCAACGCGACCAAGATGAGTTTCTGTGTTTTGGAAAATGACATGGAACACTTCTGCTGAGGGGACAGATTCTAATTCCCTCCAAATTGAGTGTGAGTGCGATTTTGAGGTGAATTCAATCAGAATTCCAAAGTCTGTCTGTGGAAGGGGGGGATGAATCTGGAAACAGCCAGTTTCTTTGTGTCTAAATCCAGCCAAATACCACAAAGGACTCTTGAATTTCTTTGGCTTTCTCAGATTTCCCTTATTTATCGTGGTTTGTAATGAATTTTCTGATGTGAGCTTTGGTTTTGAGGCTGGTATATTGAGTTCAGGGCACAAGAGGAAGGTTCTTTTTCAATCAGGGCACAGCTGTTGGCTTGCTCCAATTCTGGCTTGCTGTCATTGTTTTGGGTGCCTCAGCTGATTTGTGGTTTCTTGAGCGGCAATTTCCTAAATGTTTTCTGGGTCTGAGTTGGTTTTGCCTTGTTCCTTTCCAAATTTTGTATTCTGACGTAATACAAACAAGAGTTTGGACAGAGTAGCCATTATGAAATAAAAAAACACAACAAATAGGCGTTTGAAGCTTATATATGTACAGGTAACACGAGCAAGGTAAGTTTTTGTGTTTTCGAAAGTAAAATTGAACACTCTGGCTGAGGTGACAGATATTAATTGCCTCCAAAACCGAGTTTCACTGCGATTTTTTTGTTAATTCATTCAGAAACCAAAGACACTCAGTTGGGAGGTGTGGATGAATCTGGAAACAGCCGTTTACATGGCCATAATTCAAGCCCAATATCCCTAAGAACAACTGCATTTCTTTGGCTTTTTTCTCATTTTTCTTATTTATCATGGTTTGTAATGAATTTTCTGATGTGAGCTTTGGTTTTGAGGCTGGTATATTGAGTTCAGGGCACAAGAGGAAGGTTCTTTTTCAATCAGGGCACAGCTGTTGGCTTTCTCCAATTCTGGCTTGCTGTCATTGTTGTGGGTTCTTCAGCTGACTTTTGGTTTCTTGAGTGGCAATTTCCTAAATGTTTTCTGGGTCTGAGTTGGTTTTGCCTTCTTCCTTCCCAAATTTTGTATTCTGACGCAATACAAACAAGAGTTTGGACAGAGTAGCAATTATGAAAAAAAAAACAAAACAAATAGGCATTTGAAGTTTTGAAATCTACAGGTAAGAAGACTAAGGTGAGTTTTTGAGTTTTGGAAGATAAAATGGAACACTTTGGCTGAGGTGACAGATATTAATTGCCTCCAAACCGAGTTTCACTGCGATTTTCAGGTTAATTCAGTCAGAAACCACAGACACTCAGCTGGGAGGTGTGGATGAATCTGGAAACAGCCGTTTACATGGCAATAAATCAAGCCCAATATTACTAAGAACTCCTGCATTTCTTTGGCTTTTTTCTCATTTTTCTTATTTATCATGGTTTGTAATGAATTTTCTGATGTGAGCTTTGGTTTTGAGGCTGGTATATTGAGTTCAGGGCACAAGAGGAAGGTTCTTTTTCAATCAGGGCACAGCTGTTGGCTTGCTCCAATTCTGGCTTGCTGTCATTGTTTTGGGTGCCTCAGCCGATTTGTGGTTTCTTGAGCGGCAATTTCCTAAATGTTTTCTGGGTCTGAGTCGGTTTTGCCTTCTTATTCCCAAATTTTGTATTCTGATGCAATACAAGCAAGATTTTGGCAGAGTAGCCATTATAAAAGAAAAAAAAAAAACACAGCAAATTGCCCTTTCAGGATTAGAAATCTACAGGCAACGCGACCAAGATGAGTTTCTGTGTTTTGGAAAATGACATGGAACACTTCTGCTGAGGGGACAGATTCTAATTCCCTCCAAATTGAGTGTGAGTGCGATTTTGAGGTGAATTCAATCAGAATTCCAAAGTCTGTCTGTGGAAGGGGGGGATGAATCTGGAAACAGCCAGTTTCCTTGTGTCTAAATCCAGCCAAATACCACAAAGGACTCTTGAATTTCTTTGGCTTTCTCAGATTTCCCTTATTTATCATGGTTTGTAATGAATTTTCTGATGGGAGCTTTGGTTTTGAGGCTGCAATATGGAGTTCTGGGCACTGGATTAATGGTCTTGTTCAATCAGGGCACAGCTGTTGGCTTGCTCCAATTCTGTCTTGCTTTCAAGGTTTTGGGTGCCTCAGCTGATTTGTGGTTTCTTGAGCAGCAATTTCCTAAATGTTTCCTGGGTCTGAGTTGGTTTTGCCTTCTTCTTTCCCAAATTTAGTATTCTGATGCAATGCAAAGAAGAGTTTGTACAGAGTAGCCATTATGAAATAAACAACACAACAAATAGGCGTTTCAAGATTTTAAATCTGCAGGTAACACGACCAAAGTGAGTTTTTTTGTTTTGGAAAATAAAATGGAAAACTTTGGCTGAGGTGACAGATATTAATTGCCTCCAAAAGGAGTTTCACTGTGATTTTCGGGTTCATTCTGTGAGAATTCCAAGGGAGTCAGCTTTAGGCGTGGATGAATCTGGGAACTGCTGGCTTCCTTGCGACTAAATCAAGCCCAATATCATTATGGATTCTTGCATTTCTTTGGCTTTTTTTCTGATTTTTCTTATTTATCATTGTTTGTAATGAATTTTCTGATGTGAGCTTTGGTTTTGAGGCTGCAATATGGAGTTCAGGGCACAAGAGGAAGGTTCTTTTTCAATCAGGGCACAGCTGTTGTCTTGCTGCAATTCTGCTTGCTGTCATTGTTTTGGGTGCCTCAGCTGATTTGTGGATTCTTGTGTTGCAGTTTCCTAAATGTTTTCTGGGTCTGAGTCGGATTTGCCTTCTTATTCCCAAATTTTGTATTCTGATGCAACATAAGCAAGATTTTGGACAGAGTAGCCATTATGAAAGAAAAAAAAAACACAGCAAATTGCCCTTTCAGGATTAGAAATCTATAGGCAACACGACCAAGATGAGTTTCTGTGTTTTGGAAAATGACATGGAACCCTTCTGCTGAGGGGACAGATTCTAATTCCCTCCAAATTGAGTGTGAGTGCGATTTTGAGGTGAATTCAATCAGAATTCCAAAGTCTGTCTGTGGAAGGGGGGGGATGAATCCGGAAACAGCCAGTTTCCTTCTGTCTAAATCCAGCCAAATACCACAAAGGACTCTTGAATTTCTTTGGCTTTCTCAGATTTCCCTTATTTATCATGGTTTCTAATGAATTTTCTGATGTGAGCTTTGGTTTTGAGGATGGAATATGGAGTTCAGGGCACTGGATTAATGGTCTTGTTCAATCAGGGCACAGCTGTTGGCTTGCTCCAATTCTGTCTTGCTTTCAAGGTTTTGGGTGCCTCAGCCGATTTGTGGTTTCTTGAGCGGCAATTTCCTAAATGTTTTCTGGGTCTGAGTTGGTTTTCCCTTCTTCCTTCCCACATTTTGTATTCTGACGCAATACAAACAAGAGTTTTGACAGAGTAGCCATTATGAAATAAAAAAAAAAAAACAACAAATTAGCGTTTGAAGCTTATAAATCTAAGGGTAACATGACCAAGGTGAGTTTTTGTGATTTGGAAAATAAAATGGAACACTTTGGCTGAGGTGACTGATATTATTGCCTCCAAACTGAGTCTTACTGCGATTTTCAGGTTAATTCAGTCGGAATTCCACAGGCAGTCAGCTGGAGCTGTGGATGAATCTGGGAACAGCCGGTTTCCTTGAGTCTAAATCAAGCCAAATATCACTAAGAACTCGTGCATTTCTTTGGCTTTTGTCTCATTTTTCTGATTTATCATGGTTTGTAATGAATTTTCTGATGTGAACTTTGGTTTTGAGGCTGGCATATTGAGTTCAGGGCACCGGATCAATGGTCTTTTTCAAACAGGACACAGCTGTTGGCTTGTTGCAATTCTGGCTTGCTGTCATTGTTTTGCGTGCCTCAGCTGTTTTTGGTTTCTTTAGTGGCAATTTCCTACATGTTTTCTGGGTCTGAGTTGGTTTTGCCTTCTTCCTTCCCAAATTTTGTATTCTGACGTAATACAAACAAGAGTTTGGACAGAGTAGCCATTATGAAATAAAAAACACAACAAATATGCGTTTGAAGCTTATATATGTACATGTAACACGAGCAAGGTAAGTTTTTGTGTTTTCGAAAGTAAAATTGAACACTCTGGCTGAGGTGACAGATATTAATTGCCTCCAAAACCGAGTTTCACTGCGATTTTTTTGTTAATTCATTCAGAAACCAAAGACACTCAGTTGGGAGGTGTGGATGAATCTGGAAACAGCCGTTTACATGGCCATAATTCAAGCCCAATATCCCTAAGAACTCCTGCATTTCTTTGGCTTTTTTCTCATTTTTCTTATTTATCCTGGTTTGTAATGAATTTTCCGATGTGAGCTTTGCTTTTGAGGCTGGCATATGGAGTTCAGGGCACAAGAGGAAGGTTCTTGTTCAATCAGGGCACAGCTGTTGTCTTTCTCCAATTCTGGCTTGCTGTCATTGTTGTGGGTTCCTCAGCTGACTTTTGGTTTCTTGAGTGGCAATTTCCTAAATGTTTTCTGGCTCTGACACGGTTTTTCCTTCTTATTCCCAAATTTTGTATTCTGACGCAATACAAACAAGAGTTTGGACAGAGTAGCAATGATGAAATAAAAAACACAACAAATAGGCATTTGAAGCTTAGAAATCTACAGGTAAGAAGACTAAGGTGAGTTTTTGAGTTTTGGAAAATAAAATGGAACACTTTGGCTGAGGTGACAGATATTAATTGCCTCCAAACCGAGTTTCACTGCGATTTTCAGGTTAATTCAGTCAGAAACCACAGACACTCAGCTGGGAGGTGTGGATGAATCTGGAAACAGCCGTTTACATGGCAATAAATCAAGCCCAATATTACTAAGAACTCCTGCATTTCTTTGGCTTTTTTCTCATTTTTCTTATTTATCATGGTTTGTAATGAATTTTCTGATGTCAGCTTTGGTTTTGAGGCTGCAATATGGAGTTCAGGGCACCAGAGGGATAGTCTTTTTCAAACAGGGCACAGCTGTTGGCCTGCTCCAATTCTGGCTTGCTGTCATTGTTTTGAGTGCCTCAGCCGATTTGTGGTTTCTTGAGCGGCAATTTCCTAAATGTTTTCTGGGTCTGAGTTGGTTTTCCCTTCTTCCTTCCCACATTTTGTATTCTGACGCAATACAAACAAGAGCTTGGGCAGAGTAGCCATTATGAAATAAAAAACAAAACAAATAGGCATTTGAAGCTTTGAAATCTACAGGTAAGAAGACTAAGGTGAGTTTTTGAGTTTTGGAAGATAAAATGGAACACTTTGGCTGAGGTGACAGATATTAATTGCCTCCAAACCGAGTTTCACTGTGATATTCAGGTTAATTCAGTCAGAAACCACAGACACTCAGCTGGGAGGTGTGGATGAATCTGGAAACAGCCGTTTACATGGCAATAAATCAAGCCCAATATTACTAAGAACTCCTGCATTTCTTTGGCTTTTTTCTCATTTTTCTTATTTATCATGGTTTGTAATGAATTTTCTGATGTGAGCTTTGGTTTTGAGGCTGGTATATTGAGTTCAGGGCACAAGAGGAAGGTTCTTTTTCAATCAGGGCACAGCTGTTGGCTTGCTCCAATTCTGGCTTGCTGTCATTGTTTTGGGTGCCTCAGCCGATTTGTGGTTTCTTGAGCGGCAATTTCCTAAATGTTTTCTGGGTCTGAGTCGGTATTGCCTTCTTCCTTCCCAAATTTTGTATTCTGATGCAATACAAGCAAGATTTTGGCAAAGTAGCCATTATGAAAGAAAAAAAAAAAAAACACAGCAAATTGCCCTTTCAGGATTAGAAATCTACAGGCAACGCGACCAAGATGAGTTTCTGTGTTTTGGAAAATGACATGGAACACTTCTGCTGAGGGGACAGATTCTAATTCCCTCCAAATTGAGTGTGAGTGCGATTTTGAGGTGAATTCAATCAGAATTCCAAAGTCTGTCTGTGGAAGGGGGGGATGAATCTTTAAACAACCAGTTTCTTTGTGTCTAAATCCAGCCAAATACCACAAAGGACTCTTGAATTTCTTTGGCTTTCTCAGATTTCCCTTATTTATCATGGTTTGTAATGAATTTTCTGATGTGAGCTTTGGTTTTTAGGCTGGCATATTGAATTTTTGTGCACAAGAGGGAGGTTCTTTTTCAATCAGGGCACAGCTGTTGTCTTGCTGCAATTCTGCTTGCTGTCATTGTTTTGGGTGCCTCAGCTGATTTGTGGATTCTTGTGCTGCAGTTTCCTAAATGTTTTCTAGGTCTGAGTCGGATTTGCCTTCTTATTCCCAAATTTTGTATTCTGATGCAACATAAGCAAGATTTGGACAGAGTAGCCATTATGAAAGAAAAAAAAACACAGCAAATTGCCCTTTCAGGATTAGAAATCTATAGGCAACACGACCAAGATGAGTTTCTGTGTTTTGGAAAATGACATGGAACCCTTCTGCTGAGGGGACAGATTCTAATTCCCTCCAAATTGAGTGTGAGTGCGATTTTGAGGTGAATTCAATCAGAATTCCAGAGTCAGTCTGTGGAAGGGGGGGATGAATCCGCAAACAGCCAGTTTCCTTCTGTCTAAATCCAGCCAAATACCAAAAAGGACTCTTGAATTTCTTTTGCTTTCTCAGATTTCCCTTATTTATCATGGTTTCTAATGAATTTTCTGATGTGAGCTTTGGTTTTGAGGATGGAATATGGAGTTCAGGGCACTGGATTAATGGTCTTGTTCAATCAGGGCACAGCTGTTGGCTTGCTCCAATTCTGTCTTGCTTTCAAGGTTTTGGGTGCCTCAGCCGATTTGTGGTTTCTTGAGCGGCAATTTCCTAAATGTTTTCTGGGTCTGAGTTGGTTTTCCCTTCTTCCTTCCCACATTTTGTATTCTGACGCCTTACAAACAAGAGTTTGGACAGAGTAGCCTTCATGAAATAAAAAAAAAAAAAACAACAAATTAGCGGTTGAAGCTTATGAATCTAAGGGTAACACGACCAAGGTGAGTTTTTGTGATTTGGAAAATCAAATGGAACACTTTGGCTGAGGTGACTGATATTATTGCCTCCAAACTGAGTCTTACAGCGATTTTCAGGTTAATTCAGTCAGAATTCCACAGGCAGTCAGCTGGAGGGGTGGATGAATCCGGGAACAGCCGGTTTCCTTGCAACTAATTCAAGCCACTATGATTATGGATTCTTGCATTTCTTTGGCTTTTTTCTCTTTTTTCTTATTTATGATGATTTGTAATGAATTTTCTGATGTGAGCTTTGGTTTTGAGGCTGGCATATTGAGTTCAGGGCACAAGAGGAAGGTTCTTTTTCAATCAGGGCACAGCTGTTGGCTTGCTCCAATTCTGGCTTGCTGTCATTGTTTTGGGAACCTCAGCCGATTTGTGGTTTCTTGAGTGGCAATTTCCTTAATGTTTTCTGGGTCTGAGTCGGTTTTGCCTTCTTATTCCCATATTTTGTATTCTGATTCAATACAAGCAAGATTTGGACAGAGTAGCCATTATGAAAGAAAAAAAAAAACACAGAAATTGCCCTTTCAGGATTAGAAATCTACTGGCAACGTGATCAAGATTAGTTTCTGTGTTTTGGAAAGTGACATGGAACCCTTCTGCTGAGGGGACAGATTCTAATTCCCTCCAAATTGAGTGTGAGTGCAATTTTGAGGTGAAATCAATCAGAATTCCAAAGTCAGTCAGTGGAAGGGGGGGATGAATCTTTAAACAGCCAGTTTCCTTGTGTCTAAATCCAGCCAAATATCACTAAGAACTCATGCATTTCTTTGGCTTTTGTCTCATTTTTCTTATTTATCATGGTTTGTAATGAATTTTCTGATGTGAGCTTTGGTTTTGAGGCTGGCATATTGAGTTCAGGGCACCGGATCAATGGTCTTTTTCAAACAGGACACAGCTGTTGGCTTGTTGCAATTCTGGCTTGCTGTCATTGTTTTGCGTGCCTCAGCTGTTTTTGGTTTCTTTAGCGGCAATTTCCTACATGTTTTCTGGGTCTGAGTTGGTTTTGCCTTCTTCCTTCCCAAATTTTGTATTCTGACGTAATACAAACAAGAGTTTGGACAGAGTAGCCATTATGAAATAAAAAACACAACAAATATGCGTTTGAAGCTTATATATGTACATGTAACAGGAGCAAGGTAAGTTTTTGTGTTTTCGAAAGTAAAATTGAACACTCTGGCTGAGGTGACAGATATTAATTGCCTCCAAAACCGAGTTTCACTGCGATTTTTTTGTTAATTCATTCAGAAACCAAAGACACTCAGTTGGGAGGTGTGGATGAATCTGGAAACAGCCGTTTACATGGCCATAATTCAAGCCCAATATCCCTAAGAACTCCTGCATTTCTTTGGCTTTTTTCTCATTTTTCTTATTTATCCTGGTTTGTAATGAATTTTCCGATGTGAGCTTTGCTTTTGAGGCTGGCATATGGAGTTCAGGGCACAAGAGGAAGGTTCTTGTTCAATCAGGGCACAGCTGTTGTCTTTCTCCAATTCTGGCTTGCTGTCATTGTTGTGGGTTCCTCAGCTGACTTTTGGTTTCTTGAGTGGCAATTTCCTAAATGTTTTCTGGCTCTGACACGGTTTTTCCTTCTTATTCCCAAATTTTGTATTCTGACGCAATACAAACAAGAGTTTGGACAGAGTAGCAATGATGAAATAAAAAACACAACAAATAGGCATTTGAAGCTTAGAAATCTACAGGTAAGAAGACTAAGGTGAGTTTTTGAGTTTTGGAAAATAAAATGGAACACTTTGGCTGAGGTGACAGATATTAATTGCCTTCAAACCGAGTTTCACTGCGATTTTCAGGTTAATTCAGTCAGAAACCACAGACACTCAGCTGGGAGGTGTGGATGAATCTGGAAACAGCCGTTTACATGGCAATAAATCAAGCCCAATATTACTAAGAACTCCTGCATTTCTTTGGCTTTTTTCTCATTTTTCTTATTTATCATGGTTTGTAATGAATTTTCTGATGTCAGCTTTGGTTTTGAGGCTGCAATATGGAGTTCAGGGCACCGGAGGGATAGTCTTTTTCAAACAGGGCACAGCTGTTGGCCTGCTCCAATTCTGGCTTGCTGTCATTGTTTTGAGTGCCTCAGCCGATTTGTGGTTTCTTGAGCGGCAATTTCCTAAATGTTTTCTGGGTCTGAGTTGGTTTTCCCTTCTTCCTTCCCACATTTTGTATTCTGACGCAATACAAACAAGAGCTTGGGCAGAGTAGCCATTATGAAATAAAAAACAAAACAAATAGGCATTTGAAGCTTTGAAATCTACAGGTAAGAAGACTAAGGTGAGTTTTTGAGTTTTGGAAGATAAAATGGAACACTTTGGCTGAGGTGACAGATATTAATTGCCTCCAAACCGAGTTTCACTGTGATATTCAGGTTAATTCAGTCAGAAACCACAGACACTCAGCTGGGAGGTGTGGATGAATCTGGAAACAGCCGTTTACATGGCAATAAATCAAGCCCAATATTACTAAGAACTCCTGCATTTCTTTGGCTTTTTTCTCATTTTTCTTATTTATCATGGTTTGTAATGAATTTTCTGATGTGAGCTTTGGTTTTGAGGCTGGTATATTGAGTTCAGGGCACAAGAGGAAGGTTCTTTTTCAATCAGGGCACAGCTGTTGGCTTGCTCCAATTCTGGCTTGCTGTCATTGTTTTGGGTGCCTCAGCCGATTTGTGGTTTCTTGAGCGGCAATTTCCTAAATGTTTTCTGGGTCTGAGTCGGTATTGCCTTCTTCCTTCCCAAATTTTGTATTCTGATGCAATACAAGCAAGATTTTGGCAGAGTAGCCATTATGAAAGAAAAAAAAAAAAAACACAGCAAATTGCCCTTTCAGGATTAGAAATCTACAGGCAACGCGACCAAGATGAGTTTCTGTGTTTTGGAAAATGACATGGAACACTTCTGCTGAGGGGACAGATTCTAATTCCCTCCAAATTGAGTGTGAGTGCGATTTTGAGGTGAATTCAATCAGAATTCCAAAGTCTGTCTGTGGAAGGGGGGGATGAATCTTTAAACAACCAGTTTCTTTGTGTCTAAATCCAGCCAAATACCACAAAGGACTCTTGAATTTCTTTGGCTTTCTCAGATTTCCCTTATTTATCATGGTTTGTAATGAATTTTCTGATGTGAGCTTTGGTTTTTAGGCTGGCATATTGAATTTTTGTGCACAAGAGGGAGGTTCTTTTTCAATCAGGGCACAGCTGTTGTCTTGCTGCAATTCTGCTTGCTGTCATTGTTTTGGGTGCCTCAGCTGATTTGTGGATTCTTGTGCTGCAGTTTCCTAAATGTTTTCTAGGTCTGAGTCGGATTTGCCTTCTTATTCCCAAATTTTGTATTCTGATGCAACATAAGCAAGATTTGGACAGAGTAGCCATTATGAAAGAAAAAAAAACACAGCAAATTGCCCTTTCAGGATTAGAAATCTATAGGCAACACGACCAAGATGAGTTTCTGTGTTTTGGAAAATGACATGGAACCCTTCTGCTGAGGGGACAGATTCTAATTCCCTCCAAATTGAGTGTGAGTGCGATTTTGAGGTGAATTCAATCAGAATTCCAGAGTCAGTCTGTGGAAGGGGGGGATGAATCCGCAAACAGCCAGTTTCCTTCTGTCTAAATCCAGCCAAATACCAAAAAGGACTCTTGAATTTCTTTTGCTTTCTCAGATTTCCCTTATTTATCATGGTTTCTAATGAATTTTCTGATGTGAGCTTTGGTTTTGAGGATGGAATATGGAGTTCAGGGCACTGGATTAATGGTCTTGTTCAATCAGGGCACAGCTGTTGGCTTGCTCCAATTCTGTCTTGCTTTCAAGGTTTTGGGTGCCTCAGCCGATTTGTGGTTTCTTGAGCGGCAATTTCCTAAATGTTTTCTGGGTCTGAGTTGGTTTTCCCTTCTTCCTTCCCACATTTTGTATTCTGACGCCTTACAAACAAGAGTTTGGACAGAGTAGCCTTCATGAAATAAAAAAAAAAAAAACAACAAATTAGCGGTTGAAGCTTATGAATCTAAGGGTAACACGACCAAGGTGAGTTTTTGTGATTTGGAAAATCAAATGGAACACTTTGGCTGAGGTGACTGATATTATTGCCTCCAAACTGAGTCTTACAGCGATTTTCAGGTTAATTCAGTCAGAATTCCACAGGCAGTCAGCTGGAGGGGTGGATGAATCCGGGAACAGCCGGTTTCCTTGCAACTAATTCAAGCCACTATGATTATGGATTCTTGCATTTCTTTGGCTTTTTTCTCTTTTTTCTTATTTATGATGATTTGTAATGAATTTTCTGATGTGAGCTTTGGTTTTGAGGCTGGCATATTGAGTTCAGGGCACAAGAGGAAGGTTCTTTTTCAATCAGGGCACAGCTGTTGGCTTGCTCCAATTCTGGCTTGCTGTCATTGTTTTGGGAACCTCAGCCGATTTGTGGTTTCTTGAGTGGCAATTTCCTTAATGTTTTCTGGGTCTGAGTCGGTTTTGCCTTCTTATTCCCATATTTTGTATTCTGATTCAATACAAGCAAGATTTGGACAGAGTAGCCATTATGAAAGAAAAAAAAAAACACAGAAATTGCCCTTTCAGGATTAGAAATCTACTGGCAACGTGATCAAGATTAGTTTCTGTGTTTTGGAAAGTGACATGGAACCCTTCTGCTGAGGGGACAGATTCTAATTCCCTCCAAATTGAGTGTGAGTGCAATTTTGAGGTGAAATCAATCAGAATTCCAAAGTCAGTCAGTGGAATGGGGGGATGAATCTTTAAACAGCCAGTTTCCTTGTGTCTAAATCCAGCCAAATATCACTAAGAACTCATGCATTTCTTTGGCTTTTGTCTCATTTTTCTTATTTATCATGGTTTGTAATGAATTTTCTGATGTGAGCTTTGGTTTTGAGGCTGGCATATTGAGTTCAGGGCACCGGATCAATGGTCTTTTTCAAACAGGACACAGCTGTTGGCTTGTTGCAATTCTGGCTTGCTGTCATTGTTTTGCGTGCCTCAGCTGTTTTTGGTTTCTTTAGCGGCAATTTCCTACATGTTTTCTGGGTCTGAGTTGGTTTTGCCTTCTTCCTTCCCAAATTTTGTATTCTGACGTAATACAAACAAGAGTTTGGACAGAGTAGCCATTATGAAATAAAAAACACAACAAATATGCGTTTGAAGCTTATATATGTACATGTAACAGGAGCAAGGTAAGTTTTTGTGTTTTCGAAAGTAAAATTGAACACTCTGGCTGAGGTGACAGATATTAATTGCCTCCAAAACCGAGTTTCACTGCGATTTTTTTGTTAATTCATTCAGAAACCAAAGACACTCAGTTGGGAGGTGTGGATGAATCTGGAAACAGCCGTTTACATGGCCATAATTCAAGCCCAATATCCCTAAGAACTCCTGCATTTCTTTGGCTTTTTTCTCATTTTTCTTATTTATCCTGGTTTGTAATGAATTTTCCGATGTGAGCTTTGCTTTTGAGGCTGGCATATGGAGTTCAGGGCACAAGAGGAAGGTTCTTGTTCAATCAGGGCACAGCTGTTGTCTTTCTCCAATTCTGGCTTGCTGTCATTGTTGTGGGTTCCTCAGCTGACTTTTGGTTTCTTGAGTGGCAATTTCCTAAATGTTTTCTGGCTCTGACACGGTTTTTCCTTCTTATTCCCAAATTTTGTATTCTGACGCAATACAAACAAGAGTTTGGACAGAGTAGCAATGATGAAATAAAAAACACAACAAATAGGCATTTGAAGCTTAGAAATCTACAGGTAAGAAGACTAAGGTGAGTTTTTGAGTTTTGGAAAATAAAATGGAACACTTTGGCTGAGGTGACAGATATTAATTGCCTCCAAACCGAGTTTCACTGCGATTTTCAGGTTAATTCAGTCAGAAACCACAGACACTCAGCTGGGAGGTGTGGATGAATCTGGAAACAGCCGTTTACATGGCAATAAATCAAGCCCAATATTACTAAGAACTCCTGCATTTCTTTGGCTTTTTTCTCATTTTTCTTATTTATCATGGTTTGTAATGAATTTTCTGATGTCAGCTTTGGTTTTGAGGCTGCAATATGGAGTTCAGGGCACCGGAGGGATAGTCTTTTTCAAACAGGGCACAGCTGTTGGCCTGCTCCAATTCTGGCTTGCTGTCATTGTTTTGAGTGCCTCAGCCGATTTGTGGTTTCTTGAGCGGCAATTTCCTAAATGTTTTCTGGGTCTGAGTTGGTTTTCCCTTCTTCCTTCCCACATTTTGTATTCTGACGCAATACAAACAAGAGCTTGGGCAGAGTAGCCATTATGAAATAAAAAACAAAACAAATAGGCATTTGAAGCTTTGAAATCTACAGGTAAGAAGACTAAGGTGAGTTTTTGAGTTTTGGAAGATAAAATGGAACACTTTGGCTGAGGTGACAGATATTAATTGCCTCCAAACCGAGTTTCACTGCGATATTCAGGTTAATTCAGTCAGAAACCACAGATACTCAGCTGGGAGGTGTGGATGAATCTGGAAACAGCCGTTTACATGGCAATAAATCAAGCCCAATATTACTAAGAACTCCTGCATTTCTTTGGCTTTTTTCTCATTTTTCTTATTTATCATGGTTTGTAATGAATTTTCTGATGTGAGCTTTGGTTTTGAGTCTGGCATATTGAGTTCAGGGCACAAGAGGAAGGTTTTTTTCAATCAGGGCACAGCTGTTGGCTTGTTCCACTTCTGTCTTGTTTTAAGTTTTTGGGTGCCTCAGCGGTGTTTGGTTTCTTGAGAGGCAATTTCCTAAATGTTTTCTGGATCTGAGTTGGTTTTGCCTTCTTCCTTCCCAAATTTTGTATTCTGACGCAATACAAACAAGAGTTTGGACAGAATAATGAATTTTCTGATGTGAGCTTTGGTTTTGAGGCTGCAATATGGAATTCAGTGCAC
Source organism: Oryctolagus cuniculus (assembly GCF_964237555.1). Classification (NCBI taxonomy): domain Eukaryota; kingdom Metazoa; phylum Chordata; class Mammalia; order Lagomorpha; family Leporidae; genus Oryctolagus; species Oryctolagus cuniculus. The sequence goes on along the minus strand of NW_027208384.1, from coordinate 108,698 downwards.
AAGAGAATGCTTCATTTTCAATCAGGGCACAGCTGTTGGCTTGCTCCAATTCTGGCTTGCTGTCATTGGTTTAGGTGCCCCAGCCGATTTGAGGTTTCTTGAGCAGCAATTTCCTAAATGTTTTCTGGGTCTGAGTTGGTTTTGCCTTCTTCCTCCCCAAATTTTGTATTCTGACGCAATACAAACAAGAGTTTGGACAGAGTAGACATTATGAAATAAAAAACACAACACATAGGCATTTGAAGCTTAAAAATCTACAGGTAACACGAACAAGGTGAGTTTTTGTGTTTTGGAAAATAAAATGGAACACTTTGGCTGAGGTGACAGTTATATATTGCCTCCAAACTGAGTTTCACTGCGAATTTCAGGTTAATTTAGTCAGAAGTCTACAGGCAGTCAGCTTTAGGGTTGGATGAATCCGGGAACAGCCGGTTTCCTTGAGACTAAATCAAGCCTAATATCATTATGGATTCTTGCATTTCTTCGGCTTTTTTCTCATTTTTCTTATTCATCATGGTTTGTAATGAATTTTCTTGTGTGATCTTTGGTTTTGAGGCTGGCATATTGAGTTCAGGGCACCAGAGGAATGGTCTTTTTCAAACAGGGCTCAGCTGTTGGCTTGCTCCAATTCTGGCTTGCTGTCATTTTTTTGTGTCCCTCAGCAAATTTGAGGTTTCTTGAGTGGTAATTTCCTAAATGTTTTCTGGGTCTGAGTTGGTTTTGCCTTCTTATTCCCAAATTTTGTATTCTGATGCAATACAAGCAAGATTTTGGACAGAGTAGCCATTATGAAAGAAAAAAAAAAAACACACCAAATTACACTTTCAGGATTAGAAATCTACAGGCAACATGAGCAAGATGAGTTTCTGTGTTTTGGAAAATGACATGGAACACTTCTGCTGAGGGGAGAGATAGTAATTCCCTCCAAATTGAGTGTGAGTGCGATTTTGAGGTGAATTGAGTCAGAATTCCAAACTCAGTCTGTGGAAGGGGGTATGAATCTTTAAACAGCCAGTTTCCTTCTGTCTAAATCCAGCCAAATATCACAAAGGACTCTTGCATATCTTTTACTTTTTCACATTTCCCTTATTTATCATGGTTTGTAATGAAATTTCTGATGTGAGGTTTAGTTTTGAGGCTGGCATATTGAGTTCAGGGCACAAGAGGAAGGTTCTTTTTCAATCAGGGCACAGCTGTTGGCTTGCTCCAATTCTGGCTTGCTGTCCTTGTTTTGGGTGCCTCAGCTGAATTTTGGTTACTTGAGCGGCAATTTCCTAAATGTTTTCTGGGTCTGAGTTGGTTTTGCCTTCTTCCTTCCCAAATGTTGTATTCTGACGCCATACAAACAAGACTTTGGGCAGAGTAGCCATTATGAAATAAAAAACACAACAAATAGGCGTTGGAAGCTTAGAAATCTACAGGTAACTCAACCAAGGTGAGGTTTTGTGTTTTGGAAAATGAAATGGAAGACTTTGGCTGAGGTGACAGATATTAATTGCCTCCAAACTGAGTTTCACTGTGATTTTCAGGTGAATTCAGTGAGAATCCCACAGGCAGTCAGCTGGAGGGGTGGATGAATCCGGGAAAGCCGGTTTCCTTGCGACTAAATCTAGCCCAATATCATTATGGATTCTTGCATGTCTTTGTCTATTTTCTCATTTTTCTTATTTATCATGGTTTGTAATGAATTTTCTGATGTGAGCTTTGGTTTTGAGGCTGCAATATGGAGTTCAGGGAACCTGAGGAATGGTCTTTTTTAATCAGGGCACAGCTGTTGCCTTGCTCCAATTCTGGCTTGCTGTCATTGGTTTGGGTGCCTCAGCCAATTTGTCGTTTCCTCAGTGGCAATTTCCTAAATGTTTACTGGTTCTGAGTTGGTTTTGCCTTCTTCCTTCCCAAATTTTGTATTCTGAAGAAATATAAACAAGAGTTTAGACAGAGTAGCCATTATGAAATTAAAAGCACAACAAATAGGCGTTTGAAGCTTAGAAATCTACAGGTAACAAGACTAAGGTGAGTTTTTGTGTTTTGGAAAATAAAATGGAACACTTTGGCTGAGGTGACAGATATTAATAGTCTCCAAACTGAGTTTCACTGCGATTTTCAGGTTAATTCATTCAGAAGTCCACAGGCAGTCAGCTGGAAGGGTGGATGGATCTGGGAACAGCCGGTTTCGTTGTGACTGAATCAAGCCCAATATCATTATGGATTCTTGCATTTCCTTGGCTATTTTCTCATTTTTCTTTTTATCATGGTTTGTAATGAATTTTCTGATGTGAGCTTTGGTTTTGAGGCTGGCATATTGGGTTCAGGGCACAAGAGGAAGGTTCTTTTTCAATCAGGGCACAGCTATTGGTTTGCTACAATTCTGTCTTGCTTTAAAGGTTTTGGGTGCCTCAGCGTTGTTGTTTTTTGATCCACATTTTCTGAATGTTTTCTTGGTCTGAGTTGGTTTTGCCTTCTTCCTTCCCAAATTTTCTGACGCAATACAAACAAGAGTTTGGACAGAGTAGCCATTATGAAATTAAAAACACAACATTACGCATTTGAAGCTTAGAAATCGATAGGTAACACGACCAAGGTGAGTTTTTGTGTTTTAGAAAGTGTCATGGAACACTTCTGCTGAGGGGACAATTTCTAATTCCCTCCAAAGTGAGTTTCACTGCGATTTCCAGGTTAATTCAGTCAGAATACACATTCACTCAGCTGGGAGGTGTGGAAGAATCTGGAAACAGCAGTTTACATGGGAATAAATGAAGCCCAATATCACTAAGAACTCCTGCATTTCTTTGGCTTTTTTCTCATTTTTCTTATTTATCATGGTTTGTAATGAATTTTCTGATGTGAGCTTTGGTTTTGAGGCTGGCATATTGAGTTCAGGGCACAAGAGGAAGGTTCTTTTTCAATCAGGGCACAGCTGTTGGCTTGCTCCAATTCTGGCTTGCTGTCCTTGTTTTGGGTGCCTCAGCTGACTTTTGGTTTCATGAGCGGCAATTTCCTAAATGTTTTCTTGGTCGGAGTTGGTTTTGCCTTCTTCCTTCCCAAATTTTGTATTCTGACGCAATATAAACTAGAGTTTGGACAGAGTAGCCATTATGAAATAAAAAACACAACACATAGGCGTTTGAAGCTTAGAAATCTACAGGTAACACGACCAAGGTGAGTTTTTGTGTTTTGGAAAATGAAATGGAACACTTTGGCTGAGGTGACAGATATTAATTGCCTCCAAACTGAGTTTCACTGTGATTTTCAGGTTAATTCAGTGAGAATTGCACAGGCAGTCACCTGGAGGGGTGGATGAATCCAGGACTAGCCGGATTTCTTACGACTAAATCAAGCCCAATATCATTATGGATTCTTGCATTTCTTTGGATTTTTTCTCTTTTTTCTTATTTATCATGGTTGGTAATGAATTTTTGATGTGAGCTTTGGATTTGAGGCTGCAATAAGAACTTCCGGGCACAAGAGAAATGTTCTTTTTCAATCAGGGCACAGCTGTTGGCTTGCTCTAATTGTGGCTTGCTGTCATTGTTTTGGGTGCCTCAGCAAATTTGAGGTTTCTTGAGTGGCAATTTCCTAAATGTTTTCTGGGTCTGACACGGTTTTTTCTTCTTATTCCCAAATTTTTTATTCTGACTCAATACAAACAAGAGTTTGGACAGAGTAGCCATTATGAAATAAAAAACACAACAAATAGGCGTTTGAAGCTTAGAAATCTACAGGTAACACGACCAAGGTGAGTTTTTGTGTTTTGGAAAATAAAATGGAACACTTTGGCTGAGGTGACATATATTAATTGCCTCCAAACTGAGTTTCCCTGTGATTTTCAGGTTAATTCAGTGAGAATTGCACAGGCAGTCACCTCGAGGGTTGGACGAATCCAGGAATAGCCGGATTCCTTACGACTAAATCAATCCCAATATCATTATGGATTCTTGCATTTCTTTGGCTTTTTTCTCATTTTTGTTATGTATGATGGTTTGTAATGAATTTTCTGATGTGCGCTTTGTTTTTGAGGTTGGCATATTGAGTTCAGGGCACAAGAGGAAGGTTCTTTTTCAATCAGGGCACAGCTGTTGGCTTGCTCCAATTCTGGCTTGCTGTCCTTCTTTTGGGTGCCTCAGCTGACATTTGGTTTCTTGAGCGGCAATTTCCTAAATGTTTTCTTGGTCGGAGTTGGTTTTGCCTTCTTCCTTCCCAAATTTTGTATTCTGACGCAATATAAACTAGAGTTTGGACAGAGTAGCCATTATGAAATAAAAAACACAACACATAGGCGTTTGAAGCTTAGAAATCTACAGGTAACACGACCAAGGTGAGTTTTTGTGTTTTGGAAAATAAAATGGAACACTTTGGCTGAGGTGACAGATATTAATTGCCTCCAAACTGAGTTTCACTGTGATTTTCAGGTTAATTCAGTGAGAATTGCACAGGCAGTCACCTGGAGGGGTGGATGAATCCAGGACTAGCCGGATTTCTTACGACTAAATCAAGCCCAATATCATTGTGGATTCTTGCATTTCTTTGGATTTTTTCTCTTTTTTCTTATTTATCATGGTTGGTAATGAATTTTTGATGTGAGCTTTGGATTTGAGGCTGCAATAAGAACTTCCGGGCACAAGAGAAATGTTCTTTTTCAATCAGGGCACAGCTGTTGGCTTGCTCTAATTGTGGCTTGCTGTCCTTGTTTTGGGTGCCTCAGCAAATTTGAGGTTTCTTGAGTGGCAATTTCCTAAATGTTTTCTGGGTCTGACACGGTTTTTTCTTCTTATTCCCAAATGTTGTATTCTGACGCAATACAAACAAGAGTTTGGACAGAGTAGCCATTATGAAATAAAAAACACAACAAATAGGCGTTTGAAGCTTAGAAATCTACAGGTAACACGACCAAGGTGAGTTTTTGTGTTTTGGAAAATAAAATGGAACACTTTGGCTCAGGTGACATATATTAATTGCCTCCAAACTGAGTTTCCCTGTGATTTTCAGGTTAATTCAGTGAGAATTGCACAGGCAGTCACCTCGAGGGGTGGACGAATCCAGGAATAGCCGGATTCCTTACAACTAAATCAACCCCAATATCATTATGGATTCTTGCATTTCTTTGGCTTTTTTCTCATTTTTGTTATGTATGATGGTTTGTAATGAATTTTCTGATGTGCGCTTTGTTTTTGAGGTTGGCAATTGAGTTCAGGGCACAAGAGGATGGTTCTTTTTCAATCAGGGCACAGCTGTTGGCTTGCTCCAATTCTGGCTTGCTGTCATCGTTTTGGGTGCTTCAGCCAATTTGTGGTTACTTGAGTGGTAATTTACTAAATGCTTTCTGGGTCTGAGTTGATTTTGCCTTGTTATTCCCAAATTTTGTATTCTGATGCAATACAAGCAAGATTTTGGACAGAGTAGCCATTATGAAAAAAAAGAAAATACGGCAAATTGCCCTTTCAGGATTCAAAAGCTACAGGGAACAAGACCAAGATGAGTTTCTGTGTTTTGGATAATGACTTGGAACACTTCTGCTGAGGGGACAGATTCTAATTACCTTCCAATTGAGTGTGAATGCGATTTTGAGGTGAATTCCATCAGAATTCCAAAGTCAGTCTGTGGAAGGGGTTGATGAATCTGGAAACAGCCAGTTTCCTTGTGTCTAAATCCAGCCAAATATCACAAAGGACTCTTGCATTTATTTGACTTTTTCACACATCCCTTATTATCAAGGTTTGTAATGAATATTCTGATGTGAGCTTTGGTTTTGAGACGGCAATATGGAGTTCAGGGCACCGGAAGAATGGTCTTTTTAAAACAGGGCACAGCTGTTAGCTTGCTCCAATTCTGGGTTGCTGTCATTGGTTTTGGGGTTTCAGCTGACTTTTGGTTTCTTGAGCGGCAATTTTCTAAATTTTTTCTGGGTCTGAGTTAGTTTTGCCTTATTCCTTCCCAAATTTTGTATTCTGACACAATGCAACAAATAGACATTTACAGATTATAAATCTGCTGGTAACACGCCAATATGATTTTTTTTTGTTTTGGAAAATAAAATGGAACACTTTGGCTGAGGTGACAGATATTAATTGCCTCCAAACTGAGTTTCACTGCGATTTTCTGATAAATTCAGTCGGAATTCCACAGGCAGTCAGCTGGAGCTGTGGATGAATCTGGGAACAGCCGATTTCCTTGCGACTAAATCAAGCCCAATATCATTATGGATTCTTGCATTTCTTTGGCTTTTTTCTCATCTTTCTTATTTATCATGGTTTGTAATGAATTTTCTGGTGTGAGCTTTGGTTTTGAGGCTGGCATATTGAGTTCAGGGCACAAGTGGAAGGTTCTTTTTCAATCAGGTCACAGCTGTTGGCCTGCTCCAATTCTGGCTTGCTGTCATTGTTTGGGTGCCTCAGGAGATTTGTGGTTTCTTGAGTGCCAATTTCCTAAATGTTTTCTGGGTCTGAGTCGGTTTTGCCTTCTTATTCCCAAATTTTGTATTCTGATGCAATACAAGCAAGATTTTGGAAAGAGTAGCCTTTATGAAAGAAAAAAAAAAAAACACATCAAATTGCCCTTTCAGAATGAGAAATGTAGGCAATATGAACAAGATGTGTTTCTGTGTTTTGGAAAATGACATGGACAGGAGACCCTAATTCCCTCCAAATTTGGTTTCTTGTGTGGCATTTTCCTGAAAGTTTTCTGGGTCTGTGTTGGTTTTGCCATTTTCCTTCCCAAATTTTGTATTCTGACGCAGTAGAAACAAGTGTTTGGACAGAGTAGCCATTTTGTAATGAAAAACACAACAAATAGGCATTTGTAGCTTAGAAATCTACAGGTAACACGACCAAGGTGAGCTTTTGTGTTTTGGAAAATAAAATGGAACACTTTGGCTGAGGTGACAGATATTAATTGCCTCCAAACAGAGTTTCACTGCGATTTTCAGGTTAATTCAGTCAGAATTCCACAGGCAGTCAGATGGAGGGGTGGATGAATCCGGGAACAGCCAGTTTCCTTGCAACTGAATCAAGCCCAATATCATTCTGGATTCTTGCATTTCTTTGGTTTTTTTTCTCATTTTTGTTATTTATCATGATTTGTAATGAATTTTCTGATGTGAGCTTTGGTTTTGAGGCTGCAATATGGAGTTCAGGCCACCGGGGGAATGGTCTTTTCCAAACAGGGCACAGCTGTTGGCCTGCTCCAATTCTGGCTTGCTGTCATTGTTTTGGGTGCCTCAGCTGAATTTGGATTTTTGAATGGCAATTTCCTAAAAGTTTTCTGGGTCTGAGTTGGTTTTGCCTTCTTCCTTTTCAAATTTTGTATTCTGACGCAATACAAACAAGAGTTTGGACAGAGTAGCCATTATGAAATAAAAAACACATCAAATAGGTGTTTTAAGCTACAGGTAACACGACCAAGGTGAGATTTTGTGTTTTGAAAAAATAAAATGGAACACTTAGGCTGTGGTGACAGATATTAACTGCCTTCGTTCAGGTTAATTCAGTCAGAATTCCACAGGCTGTCAGCTGGAGGGGTGGATGAATCTGGGAACAGCCGGTTTCCTTGCGACAGTATGAAGGCCAATATCATTCTGGATTCTTGCATTTCTTTGACTTATTTTCTCATTTTTCTTATTTATCATGATTTGTAATGAATTTTCTGATGTGAGCTTTGGTTTTGAGGCTGGCATATTGAGTTCAGGGCACAAGAGGAAGGTTCTTTTTCAATCAGGGCACAGCTGTTGGCTTGCTCCAATTCTGGCTTGCTGTCATTGTTTTGGGTGCCTCAGCCGATTTGTGGTTTCTTGAGTGGCAATTTCCTAAATGTTTTCTGGGTCTGAGTTGGTTTTCCTTCTTCCTTCCCTAATTTTGTATTCTGACACAATACAAACAAGAGTTTGGACAGAGTAGCCATTAGGAAATAAAAAACACAACAAATAGGCTTTTGAAGATACAGGTAACACGACCAAGGTGAGATTTTGTGTTTTGGAAAATAAAATGGAACACTTTGGCTGTGGTGACAGATATTAACTACCTCCGTTCAGGTTAATTCAGTCAGAATTCCACAGGCAGTCAGCTGGATGGATGGATGAATCCGGGAACAGCCGGTTTCCTTGCAACTAACTCCAGCCCAATATCATTCTTGATTCTTGCATTTCTTTGTCTATTTTCTCATTTTTCTTATTTATCATGGTTTGTAATGAATTTTCTGATGTGAACTTTGGTTTTGAGGCTGCAGTATGGAGTTCAGGGCACCGGAGGAATGGTCTTTTTCAATCAGGGCACAGCTGTTGGCCTGCTCCAATTCTGGCTTGCTGTCATTGTTTTGGGTGCCTCCGCCGATTTGAGGTTTCTTGAGTGGCAATTTCCTAAACATTTTCTGAGTCTCAGTTGGTTTTGTCCTCTTCCTTCCCAAATTTTGTATTCTGACGCAACAGAAACAAGAGTTTGGACAGAATAGCCATTATGAAATAAAAAAACACATCAAATAGGCTTTTGAAAGCTACAGGTAACACGACCAAGGTGAGATTTTGTTTTGGAAAATGAAATGGAACACTTTGGCTGTGGTGACAGATATTAACTGCTTCCGTTCAGGTTAATTCAGCCAATATTCCTCAGGCATCAGCTGGAGAGGTGGATGAATCTGGGAATATACTGTTTCCTTGCGACTAAATCAAGCCCAATATCATTATGAATTCTTGAATTTCTTTGGCCTTTTTCTCATTTTTCTTAATTTTAGTGGTTTGTAATGAATTTTCTGATGTGAGCTTTGGTTTTGAGGCTGGCATATGGAGTTCAGGGCACAAGAGGAAGGTTCTTATTCAATCAGGTCACAGCTGTTGGCTTGCTCCAATTCTGGCTTGCTGTCATTGTTTTGGGTGCCTCCGCCGATTTGAAGTTTCTTGAGCATCAATATTCTAAATGTTTTCTTGGTCTGAGTTGGTTTTCCTTCTTCCTTCCCAAATTTTGTATTCTGACACAATACAAACAAGAGTTTGGACAGAGTAGCCATTAGGAAATAAAAAACACAACAAATAGGCTTTTGAAGCTACAGGTAACACGACCAAGGTGAGATTTTGTGTTTTGGAAAATCAAATGGAACAAGTTGGCTGTGGTGACAGATATTAACTGCCTCCGTTCAGGTTAATTCAGTCAGAATTCCACAGGCAGTCAGCTGGAGGGGTGGATGAATCCGGGAATAGCCGGTTTCCTTGCAACTAAATGAAGCCCAATATCATTATGGATTCTTGCATTTCTTTGGCTTTATTCTGATATTTCTTATTTATCATGGTTTGTAATGAATTTTCTGATGTGAGCTTTGGTTTTGAGGCTGCAATTTGGAGTTCAGGGCACCGGAGGAATGGTCTTTTTCAATCAGGGCACAGCTGCTGGCTTGCTCCAATTCTGGCTTGCTGTCATTGTTTTGGGTGCCTCCGCCGATTTGAGGTTTCTTGAGTGGCAATTTCCTAAACGTTTTCTGAGTCTCAGTTGTTTTTGTCCTCTTCCTTCCCAAATTTTGTATTCTGACGTAATACAAGCAAGATTTTGGACAGAATAGACATTATGGAATAAAAAACACATCAAATAGGCTTTTGAAAGCTACAGGTAACACGACCAAGGTGAGATTTTGTGTTTTGTAAAAAGACATGGAACACTTTTGCTGAGGTGACAGATATTAATTGCCTCCAAACCGAGTTTCACAGCGAATTTCATTTTAATTCAGTCAGAAACCACAGACACTCAGCTGGGAGGTATAGAAGAATCTGGAAACAGCCATTAACAAGGGAATAGATCAAGCCCAATATCACTAAGAACTCCTGCATTTCTTTGGATTTTTTCTGATTTTTCTTATTTATCATGGTTTGTAATGAATTTTCTGATCTGAGGTTTGGTTTTGAGGTTGCAATATCGAGTTCAGGACACCGGAGGAATGGTCTTTTTCAATCAGGGCACAGCTGTTGGCTTGCTCAAATTCTGTCTTGCTTTCAAGGTTTTGGCTTCCTCAGCGGCCCTTTGTTTCTTGAGCGGCAATTTCCTAAAAGTTTTCTGGGTCTGAGTTGGTTTTGCCTTCTTCCTTCCCAAATTTTGTATTCTGATGCAATACAAACAAGAGTTTGGACAGAGTAGCCATTATGAAATAAAAAACACAACAAATAGGCGTTTGAAGCTTAGAAATCTACAGGTAACACAACCAAGGTGAGTTTTAGATTTTGGAAAATCAAATGGAACACTTTGGCTGAGGTGACAGATATTAATTGCCTCCAAATTGAGTTTCACTGCGATTTTCATGTTAATTCAGTCAGAATTCCACAAGCTGTCAGCTGGAGGGTTGGATGAATCCGGGAACAGCTGGTTTCCTTGCGACTAACTCCAGCCCAATATCATTCTTGATTCTTGCATTTCTTTGGCTTTTTTCTCATTTTTCTTATTTATCATGGTTTGTAATGAATTTTCTGATGTGATCTTTGGTTTTGAGGCTGCAATATGGAGTTCAGGGCACCGGAGGAATGGTCTTTTTCAAACAGGTCACAGCTGTTGGCCTGCTCCAATTCTGGCTTGCTGCCATTTATTTGGGTGCCTCAGCTGACTTTCGGTTTCTTGAGTGGCAATTTCCTAAATGTTTTCTGGGTCTGAGTTGGTTTTGCCGTCTTCCTTCCCAAATTTTCTTTTCTGATGGCATACAAACAAGACTTTGGACAGAGTAGACATTATGAAATAAAAAACACATCAAATAGGCTTTTGAAAGCTACAGGTAACACGACCAAGGTGAGATTTTGTGTTTTGTAAAAAGACATGGAACACTTTTGCTGAGGTGACAGATATTAATTGCCTCCAAACCGAGTTTCACAGCGAATTTCATTTTAATTCAGTCAGAAACCACAGACACTCAGCTGGGAGGTGTAGAAGAATCTGGAAACAGCCATTAACAAGGGAATAAATCAAGCCCAATATCACTAAGAACTCCTGCATTTCTTTGGATTTTTTCTGATTTTTCTTTTTTATCATGGTTTGTAATGAATTTTCTGATCTGAGGTTTGGTTTTGAGGTTGCAATATCGAGTTCAGGACACCGGAGGAATGGTCTTTTTCAATCAGGGCACAGCTGTTGGCTTGCTCCAATTCTGTCTTGCTTTCAAAGATTTGGGTTCCTCAGCGGCCCTTTGTTGCTTGAGCGGCAATTTCCTAAATGTTTCCTGGGTCTGAGTTGGTTTTGCTTTCTTCCTTCCCAATATTTGTATTCTGCCCAAATACAAACAGGAGTTTGGGCAGAGTAGCCATTATGAAACAAAAAACACAACAAATAGGCGTTTGAAGCTTAGAAATCTACAGGTAACACGACCGAGGTGAGTTTTTGTGTTTTAGAAAATCAAATGGAACACTGTGGCTGAGGTGACAGTTATTAATTGCTTCCAAACTGAGTTTCACTGTGATTTTCAGGTTAATTCAGTCAGAATTCCACAGGCAGTCAGCTGCAGGGTTGGATGAATCCGGGAACAGCCGGTTTCCTTGCGAACAAATCCAGCCCAATATCATTCTGGATTCTTGCATTTTTGGGTATTTTCTCATTTTTCTTATGTATGAAGGTTTGTAATGAATTTTCTGATGTGAGCTTTGGTTTTGAGGCTGCAATATGGAGATCAGGGCACCGGAGGAATGGTCTTTTTCAATCAGGGCACAGCTGCTGGCTTGCTCCAATTCTGGCTTGCTGTCATTGTTTTGGGTGCCTCCGCCGATTTGAGGTTTCTTGAGTGGCAATTTCCTAAACGTGTTCTGAGTCTCAGATGGTTTTGTCCTCTTACTTCCCAAATTTTGTATTCTGACGTAATACAAGCAAGATTTTGGACAGAATAGACATTATGAAATAAAACACACATCAAATAGGCTTTTGAAAGCTGCAGGTAACACGACCAAGTTGAGATTTTGTGTTTTGGAAAAAGACATGGAACACTTTTGCTGAGGTGACAGATATTAATTGCCTCCAAACCGAGTTTCACAGCGAATTTCATTTTAATTCAGCAGAAACCACAGACACTCAGCTGGGAGGTATAGAAGAATCTGGAAACAGCCATTAACAAGGGAATAAATCAAGCCCAATATCACTAAGAACTCCTGCATTTCTTTGCATTTTTTGATTTTTCTTATTTATCATGGTTTGTAATGAATTTTCTGATCTGAGGTTTGGTTTTGAGGTTGCAATATCGAGTTCAGGACACCGGAGGAATGGTCTTTTTCAATCAGGGCACAGCTGTTGGCTTGCTCCAATTCTGTCTTGCTTTCAAAGTTTTGGGTTCCTCAGCGGCCCTTTGTTCCTTGAGAGGCAATTTCCTAAATGTTTTCTGGGTCTGAGTTGGTTTTGCCTTCTTCCTTCCCAAATTTGTAATCTGACGCAATAGAAACAAAAGTTTGGGCAGAGTAGCCATTATGAAATAAAAAACACAACAAATAGGCGTTTGAAGCTTAGACATCTACAGGTAACACAACAAAGGTGAGTTTTTGTGTTTTGGAAAATCAAATGGAACACTGTGGCTGAGGTGACAGATATTAATTGCCTCCAAACTGAGTTTCACTGGAATTTTCAGGTTAATTCAGTCAGAATTCCACAGGCAGTCAGCTGGAGGGGTGGATGAATCCGGGAACAGCCGGTTTCCTTGCGACTGAATCAAGCCCAATGTCATTATGGATTCTTGCATTTCTTTGGCTTTTTTCTCATTTTTCTTATTTATCATGGTTTGTAATGAATTTTCTGATGTCAGCTTTGGTTTTGAGACTGCAATATGGAGTTCAGGGCACCAGAGGTATGGTCTTTTTCAAACAGGGCACAGCTGTTGGCCTGCACCAATTCTGGCTTGCTGTCATTGTTTTGAGTGCCTCAGCCGATTTGTGGTTTCTTGAGCGGCAATTTCCTAAAGGTTTTCTGGGTCTGAGTTGGTTTTGCCTTCTTCCTTTCCAAATTTGTATTCTGACGCAATACAAACAAGAGTTTCAGCAGAGTAGCCATTAGGAAATAAAAAACACAACAAAAAGGCGTTTGAAGCTTAGAAATCTACAGGTAACACGACCAAGGTGAAGTTTTGTGTTTTGGAAAATCAAATGGAACACTTTGGCTGAGGTGACAGATATTAATTGCCTCCAAACTGAGTTTCCCTGCGATTTTCAGGTTAATTCAGTCATAATTCCACAGGCAGTCAGCTGGAGGGGTGGATGAATCCGGGAACAGCTGGTTTCCTTGCGACTAAATCAAGCCCAATATCATTATGGATTCTTGCATTTCTTTGGCTTTTTTCTCCTTTTTCTTATTTTCATGGTTTGTAATAAATTTTCTGATGTGAGCTTTGGTTTTGAGGCGGCAATATGGCGTTCAGGGCACCAGAGGAATGGTCTTTTTTAAACAGGGTACAGATGTTGGCTTGCTCCAATTCTGGCTTGCTGTCATTGTTTTGGGTGCCTCAGCCGATTTGTGGTTTCTTGAGCCACAATGTCCTAAATGTTTTCAGGGTCTGAGTTGGTTTTGCCTTCTTCCTTCCCAAATTTTGTATTCTGATGGAATACAAACAAGAGTTTGGACAGAGCAGTCATTATGAAATAAAAAAACACAACAAATAGGCGTTTGAAGCTTATAAGTCTACTCGAAACACGACCAAGGTGAGTATTTGTGTTTTGGAAAATAAAATGGAACACTTTGTTGAGGTCACAGATATTAATGGCCTCCAAACTGAGTTTGACTGCGATTTTCAGGTTAATTCAGTGAGAATTCCACAGGCAGTCAGCAGGAGGGGTGGATGAATCTGGGAGCAGCCGGTTTCCTTGCGACTAAATCCAGCCCAATATCAGAAAGGTCTCCTGTATTTCTTTGGCATTTTTCTCATTTTTTGATTTATCCTGCTTTGTAATGAATTTTCTGATGTGAGATTTGGTTTTGAGGCTGCAATATGGAGTTTAGGGCACAAGAGGAAGGTTTTTTTTTTAAACAGGGCACAGCTCTTGGCTTGCTCCAATTCTGGCTTGCTGTCATTGTTTTGCATGCCTCAGCTCAATTTTGGTTTGTTGAGTGGCAATTTCCTAAATGTTTTCAGGGTCTGAGTTGGTTTTGCCTTCTTCCTTCCCAAATTTTGTATTCTGTCGCATTACAAACAAGAGTTTGGACAGAGCAGCCATTATGAAATAAAAAACACAACAAATAGGTGTTAGAAGCTTAGAAATCTACAGGTAACACGACCAAGGTGAGTTTTTGTGTTTTGGAAAATGAAATGGAACACTTTGGCTGAGGTTACAGATATTAATTGCCTCCAAACTGAGTTTCACTGCGATTTTCAGGTTAATTCAGTCAGAATTCCACAGGCAGTCAGCTGGAGAGGTGGATGAATCCGGGAACAGCCCATTTCCTTGCAACTGAATCAAGCCCAATGTCATTATGGATTCTTGCGTTTCTTTGGCTTTTTTCTCATTTTTCTTATTTATCATGGTTTGTAAAGAATTTTCTGATGTCAGCTTTGGTTTTGAGGCTGTAATATGGCGTTCAGGGCACCAGAGGTATGGTCTTTTTCAAACAGGGCACAGCTGTTGTGCTGCTCCAATTCTGGCTTGCTGTCATTGTTTTGAGTGCCTCAGCCGATTTGTGGTTTCTTGAGCGGCAATTTCCTAAAGGTTTTCTGGGTCTGAGTTGGTTTTGCCTTCTTCGTTCCCAAATGTTGTATTCTGACGCAATACAAACAAGAGTTTGGGCGGAGTAGCCATTATGAAATAAAAAACACAACAAAAAGGCGTTTGAAGCTTAGAAAAATACAGGTAACACGACCAAGATGAGTTTTTGTGTTTTGGAAAATAAAATGGAACACTTTGTTGAGGTCACAGATATTAATAGCCTCCAAACTGAGTTTCACTGCGATTTTCAGGTGAATTCAGTCAGAAGTCCACAGGCAGTCAGCTGGAGCAGTGGATGAATCCGGGAACAGCCGGTTTCCTTGCGACTAAATCAAGCCCAATATCATTCTTGATTCTTGCATTTCTTTGGCTTTTTTCTCCTTTTTCTTATTTATCATGGTTTGTAATGAATTTTCTGATGTCAGCTTTGGTTTTGAGGTTGCAATATTGAGTTCAGGGCACCTGAGGAATGGTCTTTTTCAAACAGGGTACAGATGTTGGCTTGCTCCAATTCTGGCTTGCTGTCATTGTTTTGGGAGCCTCAGCTGACTTTTGGTTTCTTGAGCGGCAATTCCCTAAATGTTTTCTGGGTCTGAGTTGGTTTTGCCTTCTTCCTTCCCAAATTTTGTATTCTGATGGAATACAAACAAGAGTTTGGACAGAGCAGTCATTATGAAATAAAAAAACACAACAAATAGGCGTTTGAAGCTTATAAGTCTACTCGAAACACGACCAAGGTGAGTATTTGTGTTTTGGAAAATAAAATGGAACACTTTGTTGAGGTCACAGATATTAATGGCCTCCAAACTGAGTTTGACTGCGATTTTCAGGTTAATTCAGTGAGAATTCCACAGGCAGTCAGCAGGAGGGGTGGATGAATCTGGGAGCAGCCGGTTTCCTTGCGACTAAATCCAGCCCAATATCAGAAAGGTCTCCTGTATTTCTTTGGCATTTTTCTCATTTTTTGATTTATCCTGCTTTGTAATGAATTTTCTGATGTGAGATTTGGTTTTGAGGCTGCAATATGGAGTTTAGGGCACAAGAGGAAGGTTTTTTTTTTTAAACAGGGCACAGCTCTTGGCTTGCTCCAATTCTGGCTTGCTGTCATTGTTTTGCATGCCTCAGCTCAATTTTGGTTTGTTGAGTGGCAATTTCCTAAATGTTTTCTGGGTCTGAGTTGGTTTTGCCTTCTTCCTTCCCAAATTTTGTATTCTGTCGCATTACAAACAAGAGTTTGGACAGAGCAGCCATTATGAAATAAAAAACACAACAAATAGGTGTTAGAAGCTTAGAAATCTACAGGTAACACGACCAAGGTGAGTTTTTGTGTTTTGGAAAATGAAATGGAACACTTTGGCTGAGGTGACAGATATTAATTGCCTCCAAACTGAGTTTCACTGCGATTTTCAGGTTAATTCAGTCAGAATTCCACAGGCAGTCAGCTGGAGGGGTGGATGAATCCGGGAACAGCCGGTTTCCTTGCGACTGAATCAAGCCCAATGTCATTATGGATTCTTGCGTTTCTTTGGCTTTTTTCTCATTTTTCTTATTTATCATGGTTTGTAATGAATTTTGTGATGTCAGCTTTGGTTTTGAGGCTGTAATATGGCGTTCAGGGCACCAGAGGTATGGTCTTTTTCAAACAGGGCACAGCTGTTGTGCTGCTCCAATTCTGGCTTGCTGGCATTGTTTTGAGTGCCTCAGCCGATTTGTGGTTTCTTGAGCGGCAATTTCCTAAAGGTTTTCTGGGTCTGAGTTGGTTTTGCCTTCTTCCTTCCCAAATGTTGTATTCTGACGCAATACAAACAAGAGTTTGGGCGGAGTAGCCATTATGAAATAAAAAACACAACAAAAAGGGGTTTGAAGCTTAGAAAAATACAGGTAACACGACCAAGGTGAGTTTTTGTGTTTTGGAAAATAAAATGGAACACTTTGTTGAGGTCACAGATATTAATAGCCTCCAAACTGAGTTTCACTGCGATTTTCAGGTGAATTCAGTCAGAAGTCCACAGGCAGTCAGCTGGAGGTGTGGATGAATCCGGGAACAGCCGGTTTCCTTGCGACTAAATCAAGCCCAATATCATTCTTGATTCTTGCATTTCTTTGGCTTTTTTCTCCTTTTTCTTATTTATCATGGTTTGTAATGAATTTTCTGATGTGAGCTTTGGTTTTGAGGTTGCAATATTGAGTTCAGGGCACCTGAGGAATGGTCTTTTTCAAACAGGGTACAGATGTTGGCTTGCTCCAATTCTGGCTTGCTGTCATTGTTTGGGAGCCTCAGCTGACTTTTGGTATCTTGAGCGGCAATGTCCTAAATGTTTTCAGGGTCTGAGTTGGTTTTGCCTTCTTCCTTCCCAACTATTGTATTCTGATGGAATACAAACAAGAGTTTGGACAGAGTAGTCATTATGAAATAAAAAACACAACAAATAGGCGTTTGAAGCTTATAAGTCTACTCATAACGAGACCAGGGTGAGTTTTTGATTTTGGAAAATAAAATGGAACACTTTGGCTGAGGTGACAGATATTAATTGCCTCCAAACTGAGGTTCACTGCGATTTTCAGGTTAATTCAGTCATAATTCCACAGGCAGTCAGCTGGAGGGGTGGATGAATCTGGGAACCGCCAATTTCCTTGCGACTAAATCACGCCCAATATCATTATGGATTCTAGCATTTCTTTGGCTTTTGTCTCATTTTTCTTATTTATCATGGTTTGTAATGATTTTTCTGATGTGAGCTTTGGTTTTGAGGCTGCAATATGGAGTTCAGGGCACAAGAGGAAGGTTATTTTTCAAAAAGGGCACAGCTGTTGACTTGCTCCAAGTCTGCCTTGCTGTCATTGTTTTGGGTGCCTCAGCTGACTTTTGGTTTCTTGAGCGGCAATTTCCTAAATGTTTTCTGGGTCTGAGAGGTTTTTATCTTCTTCCTTCCCAAATTTTGTATTGTGACGCAATACAAACATGAGTTCAGACAAAGTAGCGATTATGAAATAAAAAACACAACAAATAGGCGTTTCAAGCTTAGAAATCTGCAGGTTCACGACCAAGGTGAGTTTTTGTGTTTTGAAAAATCAAATGGAACACTTTGGCTGAGGTGACAGATATTAATTGCCTCCAAACTGAGGTTCACTGCGATTTTCCTGTTAATTCAGTCATAATTCCACAGGCATCAGCTGGAGGGGTGGATGAATCTGGGAACAGCCAATTTCCTTGCGACTCAATCAAGCCCAATATCATTATGGATTCTTGCATTTCTTTGGCTTTTGTCTCATTTTTCTTATTTATCATGGTTTGTAATGAATTTTCTGATGTGAGCTTTGGTTTTGAGGCTGCAATATGGAGTTCAGGGCATCGGAGGAAGGTTATTTTTCAAAAAGTGCACAGCTTTTGACTTGCTCCTATTCTGCCTTGTTGTCATTGTTTTGGGTGCATCAGCCGATTATTGGTCTTTTGAACGACAATTTACTACATGTTTTCAGGGTCTGAGTTGGTTTTGCCTTCTTCCTTCCCAAATGTTGTATTCTGACGCCATACAAACAAGAGTTTCGGCAGAGTAGCCATTATGCAATAAAATCACAACAAATAGGTTTTGAAGCTTATAAATCCATAGGTAACACGAGCAAGGTGAGTTTTTGTGTTTTGGAAAATAAAATGGAACACTTTGGCTGAGGTGACAGATATTAATTGCCTCCAAACTGAGTTTCACTGCGATTTTCAGGTGAATTCAGTCAGATCCACAGGCAGTCAGCTGGAGGTGTGGATGAATCCGGGAGCAGCCGGTTTCCTTGCGACTAAATCAAGCCCAATATCATTCTTGATTCTTGCATTTCTTTGGATTTTTTCTACTTTTTCTGATATAGCATGCTTTGTAATGAATTTTCTGATGTGAGCTTTGGTTTTGAGGCTGCAATATGGAGTTCAGGGCACCTGAGGAATGGTCTTTTTCAAACAGGGCACAGCTGTTGGCCTGCACCAATTCTGGCTTGCTGTCATTGTTTTGAGTGCCTCAGCCAATTTGTGGTTTCTTGAGCGGCAATTTCCTAAATGTTTTCTGGGTCTGAGTTGGTTTTGCCTTCTTCCTTCCCAAATTTTGTATTCTGACGCCATGCAAACAAGAGTTTCGGCAGGGTAGCCATTATGAAATAAAAAACACCACAAATAGGCTTTTGAAGCTTATAAATCCATAGGTAACACAACAAAGGTGAGTTTTTGTGTTTTGGAAAATAAAATGGAACACTTTGGCTGAGGTGACAGATATTAATTGCCTCCAAACTGAGTTTCACTGCGATTTTCAGGTTAATTCAGTCAGAATTCCACAGGCAGTCAGCAGGAGGGGTGGATGAATCCGGGAACAGTCCGTTTTCTTGCGACTAAATGAAGCCCAATATCATTATGGATTCTTGATTTCTTTGGCTTTTTTCTCATTTTTCTTATTTATCATGGTTTGTAATGAATTTTCTGATGTGAGCTTTGGTTTTGAGGCTGTAATATGGAGTTCAGGGCACCGGGGGAACGGTCTTTTTCAAACAGAGCACAGCTGTTGGCCTGCTCCAATTCTGGCTTGCTGTCATTGTTTTGGGTGCCTCCGCCAATTTGAGGTTTTTTGAGCAGCAATTTCTTAAAAGTTTTCTGGGTCTGAGTTGGTTTTGCCTTCTTCCTTCCCAAATATTGTATTCTGATGCAATACAAACAAGAGTTTGGGCAGAGTGGCCATTATGAAATAAAAAACACAACAAATAGGTTTTGAAGCTTAGAAATCCAGAGGTAACATGACCAAGGTGAGTTTTTGTGTTTTGGAAAATGAAATGGAACAGTTTGGCTGAGGTGACATATATTAATTGCCTCCAAACTGAGTTTCACTGCGATTTTCCGGTTAATTCAGTCAGAATTCCACAGGCAGTCAGCTGGAGGGGTAGATGAATCTGGGAACAGCCGGTTTCCTTGAAACTAAATCCAGCCCAACATCATTATGGATTCTTGCATTTCTTTGGCTTTTGTCTCATTTTTCTGATTTATCATGGTTTGTAATGAATTTTCTGATGTGAGCTTCGGTTTTGAGGCTGGCATATGGAGTTCAGGGCACAAGAGGAAGGTTCTTGTTCAATCAGGGCACAGCTGCTGGGTTACTCCAATTCTGGCTTACTGTCTTTGTTTTGGTTCCCTCCGCCGATTTGAGGTTTCTTGAGCATCAATTTCCTAAATGTTTTGTTCGTCTGAGTTGGTTTTCCTTCTTCCTTCCCAAATTTTGTATTCTGACCCAATACAAAAAAGAGTTTGGACAGACTTGCCATTTTGCCATAAAAAAAAAACACAATAAATAGGCGTTTGAAGCTTAGAAATCCACAGGTAATACGACCAAGGTGAGTTTTTGTGTTTTGGAAAATAAAATGGGACACTTTGGCTGAGGTGACAGATATTAATTGCCTCCAAACTGAGTTTCCCTGCGATTTTCCAGATAATTCCATCAGAATTCCACAGGCAGTCAGCTGGAGGGGTGGATGAATCTGGGAATAGCCGGTTTCCTTTTGACTAAATCAAGCCCAATATCATTA
Organism: Oryctolagus cuniculus; assembly: GCF_964237555.1. NCBI lineage: Eukaryota > Metazoa > Chordata > Mammalia > Lagomorpha > Leporidae > Oryctolagus > Oryctolagus cuniculus. The sequence continues at coordinate 88,525 of NW_027208384.1, read as the reverse complement.
TGGATTCTTGCGTTTCTTTGGCTTTTTTCTCTTTTTTCTTATTTATCATGGTTTGTAATGAGTTTTCTGATGTGAGCTTTGGTTTTGAGCTGGCATATTCAGTTCAGGGCACCAGAGGAAGGTTGTTTTTCAATCAGGGCACAGCTGTTGGCCTGCTCCAATTCTGGCTTGCTGTCATTGTTTTGGGTGCCTCAGCTGATTTGTGGATTCTTGAGTGGCAATATCCTAAATGTTTTCTGGGTCTGAGTTAGTTTTGCCTTCTTATTCCCAAATTTTGTATTCTGATGCAATACAAGCAAGATTTTGACAGAGTAGCCATTATGAAAGAAAAAAAAAAACAAAGCAAATTGGCCTTTCATGTTTAGAACTGTACAGGCAACACAATCAAGATGAGTTTCTGTGTTTTGGAAAATGACTTGGACTCCTTCTGCCGAGGGGACAGATACTAATTTCCTCCAAATTGAGTGTGAGTGCAATTTTGAGGTGAATTCAATCAGAATTCCAAAGTCAGTCTGTTTAAGGGTGGGATGAATCCTGAAACAGCCAGTTTCCTTGTGTCTAAATCCAGCCAAATATCACAAAGGACTCTTGCATTTCTTTGGCTTTTTCACATTTCCCTTATTTATCATGGTTTGTAATGAATTTTCTGATGTGAGCTTTGGTTTTGAGGCTGCAATATGGAGTTCATGGCACAAGAGAATGGTTCTTTTTCAATTGGGGCACAGTTGTTGGCTTGCTCCAATTCTGGCTTGCTGTCATTGTTGGGTGCCTCAGCTGACTTTTGGTTTCTTGAGGGTCAGTTTGCTGAATATTTTCTGGGTCTGAGTTGGTTTTCCCTTCTTCATACCCAAATTGTGTATTCTCATGCAATACAAGCAAGATTGTCGACAGAGTAGCCATTATGAAGGAAAACAAAAAACACAGCAAATTGGCCTTTCAGGATTAGAAATCTACAGGCAACATGACCAAGATGAGTTTCTGTGGTTTGGAAAATGATATGGAACCCTTCTGCTGAGGGGAGAGATACTAATTCATCCAAATTGAATGTGAGTGGGATTTTGAGGTGAATTCAATCAGAAGTCCAAAGTCATTCTGTGGATGGGGGGATGAATCTGGAAACAGCCAGGTTCTTTTTGTCTAATCCCGCTAAGTATCACAAAGGACTCTTGCATTTCTTTGGCTTTTTCACATTTCCATTATTCATCATGGTTTGTAATGAATTTTCTGATGTGAGCTTTGGTTTCGAGGCTGCAATATGGAGTTCAGGGTAACGGAGGAATGGTCTTTTTCAAACAGGGCACAGCTGTTGGCCTGCTCCAATTCTGGCTTGCTGTCATTGTTTTGGGTGCCTCAGCTGACTTTTAGTTTCTTGAGCGGCAATTTCCTAAATGTTTTCTGGGTCTGAGTTGGTTTTGCCTTCTTCCTTCCCAAATGTTGTACTCTGATGCCATACAAACAAGAGTTTGGGGAGAGTAGCCATTATGAAATAAAAACACAACAAATAGGCATTTGAAGCTTTGAAATCTACAGGTAACACGACCAAGGTGAGGTTTTGTGTTTTGGAAAAACAAATGGAACACTTTGGCTGAGGTGACAGATATTAATTGCCTCCAAACTGAGTTTCACTGTGTTTCTCCTGTTAATTCACTCAGAATTCCACAGGCTGTCAGCTGGAGGGTTGGATGTATCTGGGAACAGCCAGTTTCCTTTCGACTAAATCAAGCCCAATATCATTATGGATTCTTCCATTTCTTTGGCTTTTTTATCATTTTTCTTATTTTTTATGGTTTGTAATGAATTTTCTGATGTGAGCTTTGGTTTTGAGGCTGCAATATGGAGTTCATGGCACAAGAGGAAGGTTCTATTTCAATCAGGGCATAGCTGTTATCTTGCTCCAATTCTGGCTTGCTGTCATTGTTTTCGATACCTCAGCTAATTTGTGGTTTCTTGAGCGGCAATTTCCTAAATGTTTTGTGCATCTGAGTTGGTTTTTCCTTCTTCCTTCCCTAATTTTGTATTCTGAGGCAACACAAACAAGAGTTTGGACAGAGTAGCAATAATGAAATAATAACCACAACAAATAGGCATTTGAAGCTTAGAAATCTACAGGTAACATTACCAAGGTGAGTTTTTGTGCTTTGGAAAAAAAAAAATGGAACACTTTGGCTGAGGTGACAGATATTAATTGCCTCCAAACTGAGTTTCACTGCGATATCCAGGTGAATTCAGTCAGAATTCCACAGGCAGTCTGCTGGAGGGGTGGATGAATCCAGGAACAGCCAGTTTCTTTGCAACTAAATCAAGCCCAATATCATTATTGATTCTTGCATTTCTTTGGCTTTTTTCTCCTTTTTCTTATTTATCATGGGTTGTAATGAATTTTCTGATGTCAGCTTTGGTTTTGAGGCTGCAATATGGAGTTCAGGGCACCGGGGGAATGGACCTTTTAAACAGGGCAAAGCTGTTGGCCTGCTCCAATTCTGGCTTGCTGTCTTTGTTTTGAGCCTCAGCCGATTTGTGGTTTCCTGAGCTGCAATTTCCTACATGTTTTCTGCGTCTGAGTTGGTTTTCCCTTCTACCTTCCCAAATTTTGTATTCTGATTTCTACAAACAAGAGTTTGGGGAGAGTAGCCATTATGACATAAAAAACACAGCAAATAGGATTTTGAAGCTTATAAATCTACAGGTAACATGACCAAGGTGAGTTTTTGTGTTTTGGAAAATCAAATGGAACACTTTGGCTGAGGTGACAGATATTAATTGCCTCCAAACTGAGTTTCACTGTGATTTTCAGGTTAATTCAGTCAGAATTCCACAGGCAGTCAGCTGGAGCAGTGGATGAATCCGGGAACAGCCGGTTTCCTTGCGACTGAATCAAGCCCAATATCATTATGGATTCTTGCATTTCTTTGGCTTTTTTCTATGTTTTCTTATTTATCATGGTTTGTAATGAATTTTCTGATGTGAGCTTTGGTTTTGAGGCTGCAGTATAGAGTTCACGGCACTGGAAGTATGGTCATTTTAAACAGGGTACAGCTGTGGCTTGCTCCAATTCTGGCTTGCCTTCTTTGTTTTGGGTGCCTCAGCTGATTTTGGTTTCTTGAGCGGCAATTTTTTAAATGTTTTCTGGGTCTGAGTTGGTTTTACCGTCTTCGTATCCAAATTTTCTTTTCTGCTGCCATACAAACAAGAGTTTGGGCAGAATAGCCATTATGAAATAAAAAACACAACAAATAGGCGTTTGAAGCTTAGAAATCTACAGGTAACATGACCAAGGTGATTTTTTGTGTTTTGGAAAATAAAATGGAACACTTTGGCTGAGGTGACAGATAGTAATTGCCTCCAAACGGAGTTTCACTGTGATTTTCAGGTTAATTCAGTTAGAAATCCACAGGCAGTCAGCTGGAGGGCTGGATGAATCCGGGAACAGCCAGTTTCCTTGTGACTGAATCAAGCCCAATATTATGGATTCTTGCATTTCCTTGTCTTTTTTCTCATTTTTCTTATTTTTTATGGTTTGTAATGAATTTTCTGATGTGAGCTTTGGTTTTGAGGCTGCAATATGGAGTTCAGGGCAGAAGAGGTAGGTTCTTTTTCAATCAGGGTACAGCTGTTGGCTTGCTCCAATTCTGGCTTGCTATCATTGTTTTGGGTGCCTCAGCTGACTTTTGGTTTCTTGAGTGGCAATTTCCTAAATGTTTTCTGGGTCTGAGTTGGTTTTGCCTTCTTCCTTCCCAAATTATGTATTCTGATGCCATAGAAACAAGAGTTTCAGCAGAGTAGCCACTATGAAATAAAAAACACAACAAATAGGCGTTTAAACCTTCAAAATCTACCAGTAACATGACCAAAGTGAGTTTTTGTGTTTTGGAAAATCAAATGGAACACTTTGGCTGAGGTGACAGATAGTAATTGCCTCCAAACAGAGTTTCACTGCGATTTTCAGGTTAATTCAGTCAGAATTCCACAGGCTGTCAGCTGGAGGTGTGGATGAATCCGGGAACAGCCGGTTTCCTTGTGACTATTCAGGCCAAATGTCATTATGGATTCTTGCATTTCTTTGGATTTTTTCTATGTTTTCTTATTTATCATGGATTGTAATGAATTTTCTGATGTGAGCTTTGGTTTTGAGGCTGCAATATGGAGTTCAGGGCACCAGAGGAATGGTCTTTTTCAAACAGGGCACAGCTGTTGGCCTGCTTCAATTCTGGCTTGCTGTCATTGTTTTGGGTGCCTCAGCTGATTTTTGGTTTCTTGAGCGGCAATTTCCTAAATGTTTTCGGGGTCTGAGTTGGTTTTGCCTTCTTCCTTCCCAAATTATGTATTCTGATGGCACACAAACAAGAGTTTGGGCAGATTAGCCATTATGAAATAAAAAACACAAGAAATAGGCGTTTAAACCTACAAAATCTACTGGTAACTTGACCAAGGTGAGTTTTTGTGTTTTGGAAAAACAAATGGAACACTTTGGCTGAGGTGACAGATAGTAATTGGCTCCAAACTGAGTTTCACTGGGATTTTCAGGTGAATTCAGTCAGAATTCCACAGGCAGTGAGCTGGAGCAGAGGATGAATCCGGGAACAGCCGGTTTCCTTGTGACTAAATCCAGCCGAATATCATTATGTATTCTTGCATTTCTTTGGCTTTTTTCTCTGTTTTCTTATTTATCATGGTTTGTAATGAATTTTCTGATGTGAGCTTTGGTTTGTGGCTGAATATGGAGTTCAGGGCACCAGAGGAATGGTCTTTTTCAAACAGGGCACAGCTGTTGGCCTGCTCCAATTCTGGCTTCCTGTCATTGTTTTGAGTACCTCAGCCGATTTGTGGATTCTGTGCGGCAATTTCCTAAATGTTTTCTGGGTCTGAGTTGGTTTTGCCTTCTTCCTTCCCAAATTTTATATTCTGACGGCACACAAACAAGAGTTTGGGGAGAGTAGCCATTATGAAATGAAACACAAAACAAACAGGCATTTGAAGCTTAGAAATCTACAGGTAACATGACCAAGGTGAGTTTTTGTGTTTTGGAATATAAAATGGAACACTTTGGCTGTGGTGACAGATATTAATTGCCTCCAAACTGAGTTTCACTGCGATTTTCATGTTAATTCAGTCAGAATTCCACAGGCAGTCAGCTGGAGGGGTGGATGAATCCGGGAACAGCCGGTTTCCTTGTGACTGAATCAAGCCCAATATCATTATGGATTCTTGCATTTCTTTGGCTTTTTTCTCCTTTTTCTTATTTATCATGGTTTGTAATGAATTTTCTGATGTGAGCTTTGGTTTTGAGGCTGCAATATGGAGTTTAGGGCACCGGGGGAATGGTCTTTTTCAAACAGGTCACAGCTGTTGACCTGCTCCAATTCTGGCTTGCTGTCATTGTTTTGGGTGCCTCAGCCGATATGTGGTTTGTGAGCGGCAATTTCCTAAATGTTTTCTGGGTCTGAGTTGGTTTTGCCTTCTTCCTTCCCAAATTTTGTATTCTGACGGCATACAAACAAGAGTTTGGGGAGAGTAGCCATTATGAAATAGAAAAACTCAACACAAGGGGTTTGAAGCTTAGAAATCTACAGGTAACACGACCAAGGTGAGATTTGTGTTTTGGAAAATCAAATGGAACACTTTGGCTGAGGTGACAGATATTAATTGCCTCCAAACTGAGTTTCCCTGCAATTTTCAGGATAATTCTGTCAGAATTCCACAGGCAGTCAGCTGGAGGGGTGGATGATTCCTGGAACAGCCGGTTTCCTAGCGACTAAATCAAGCCCTATATCATTATGGATTCTTGCTTTTCTTTTGCTTTTTTCTCCTTTTTCTTATTTATCATGGTTTGTAATGAATTTTCTGATGTGAGCTTTGGTTCTGAGGCTGGCATATTGAGTTCAGGGCAGAAGAGGAAGGTTCTTTTTCAAACAGGGCACAGCTGTTGGCTTGCTCTAATTCTGGCTTGCTGTCATTGCTTTGGGTGCCTCAGCTAACTTTTGGTTTCTTGAGCAGCAATTTCCTGAATATTTTCTGGGTCTGAGTTGGTTTTGCCTTCTTCCTTCCCAAATTTTGTATTCTGACGCCAAACAAACAAGAGTTTGGGCAGAGTAGCCATTATGAAATAAAAAACACAACAAATAGGCGTTTGAAGCTTAGAAATCTACAGGTAACATGACCAAGGTGATTTTTTGTGTTTTGGAAAATAAAATGGAACACTTTGGCTGAGGTGACAGATATTAATTGCCTCCAAACTGAGTTTCACTGCGATTTTCAGGTTAATTCAGTCAGAATTCCACAGGCAGTCAACTGGAGGGGTGAATGAATCCGCGAACAGCCGGCTTCCATGTGACTAAATCAAGCCCAATAACATTACGGATTCTTGCATTTCTTTGGCTTTTTTCTCCTTTTTCTTATTTATCATGGTTTGTAATGAATTTTCTGATGTGAGCTTTGGTTGAGGCTGCAATATGGAGTTCAGGGAGCAAGAGGAAGGTTCTGTTTCAAACAGGGCACAGCTATTGGCCTGCCCCAATTCTGGCTTGCTTTCATTGTTTTGGGATCCTCAGCTGATTTGTGGTTTCTTGAGTGGCAATTTGCGAAATGTTTTCTGGGTCTGAGTTGGTTTTGCCTTCTTCCTTCCCAAATTTTGTATTCTGACGCCATACAAACAAGAGTTTGGGTAGAATAGCCATTATGAAATAAAAAAACACAACAAATAGGCGTTTGAAGCTTAGAAATCTACAGGTAACACGACCAAGGTGAGTTTTTGTGTTTTGCAAAATAAAATGGAACACTTTAGCTGAGGTGACAGATATTAATTGTCTCCTATATGAGTTTCACTGCTATTTTGAGGTTAATTCAGTCAGAATTCCATAGGCAGTCAGCTGGATGGGTGGATGAATCCGGGAATAGCCGGTTTCCTTGCGACTATATCAAGCCCGATATCATTACAGATTCTTGCATTTCTTTGGCTTTTTTCTCATTTTTCTTATTTATCATGGTTTGTAATGAATTTTCTGATGTGAGCTTTGTTTCTGAGGCTGGCATATTGAGTTCAGGGTAAAAGAGGAAGGTTCTTTTTCAAACAGGGTACCGCTGTTGGCTTGCTCCAATTATGGCTTGCTGTCATTGTTGTGGGTGCCTCAGCTGACTTTTGGTTTCTTGAGTGGCAATTTCCTAAATGTTTTCTGGGTCTGAGTTGGTTTTGCCTTCTTCCTTCCCAAATTTTGTATTCTGACGCCATACAAACAAGAGTTTGGGCAGAGTAGCTTTTATGAAATAAAAATCACAACAAATAGGCATTTGAAGCTTAGAAATCTACAGGTAACATGACCAAGGTGAGTTTTTGTGTTTTGGAAAATAAAATGGAACACTTTGGCTGAGGTGACAGATATTAATTGCCTCCAAACTGAGTTTCACTGCGATTTTCAGGTTAATTCAGTCAGAATTCCACAGGCAGTGAGCTGGAGCAGAGGATGAATCCAGCTACAGCCGGTTTCCTTGTGACTAATAAGGCCAAATGTCATTATGGATTCTTGCATTTCTTTGGCTTTTTTCTCTGATTTCCTATTTATCATGGTTTGTAATGAATTTTCTGATGTGAGCTTTGGTTTTATGGCTGCAATATGGAGTTCAGAGCACCGGGGGAATGGTCTTTTTCAAACAGGGCAAAGCAGTTGGCCTGCTCCAATTCTGGCTTGCTGTCATTGCTTTGGGTGCCTCAGCCGATATGTGGTTTGTGAGCGGCAATTTCCTAAATGTTTTCTGGGTCTGAGTTGGTTTTGCCTTCTTCCTACCCAAATTTTGTATTCTGACGCCATACAAACAAGAGTTTCGGCAGAGTAGCCATTATGGAATAAAACACAAAACAAATAGGCGTTTGAAGCTTAGAAATCTACAGGTAACACGACCAAGGTGAGATTTGTGTTTTGCAAAATCAAATGGAACACTTTGGCTGAGGTGACAGATATTAATTGCCTCCAAAGTGAGTTTCACTGCGATTTTCAGGTTAATTCAGTCAGAATTACACAGGCAGTCAGCTGGAGGGACGGATGATTCCAGGAACAGCCGGTTTCCTTGTGACTGAATCAAGCCCAATATCATTATGGATTCTTGCTTTTCTTTTCTTTTTTCTCCTTTTTCTTATTTATCATGGTTTGTAATGAATTTTCTGATGTGAGCTTTGGTTCTGAGGCTGGCATATTGAGTTCAGGGCAGAAGAGGAAGGTTCTTTTTCAATCAGGGCACAGCTGTTGGCTTGCTCTAATTCTGGCTTGCTGTCATTGCTTTGGGTGCCTCAGCTAACTTTTGGTTTCTTGAGCGGCAATTTCCTGAATATTTTCTGGGTCTGAGTTGGTTTTGCCTTCTTCCTTCCCAAATTTTGTATTCTGACGCCAAACAAACAAGAGTTTGGGCAGAGTAGCCATTATGAAATAAAAAACACAACAAATAGGCGTTTGAAGCTTAGAAATCTACAGGTAACATGACCAAGGTGATTTTTTGTGTTTTGGAAAATAAAATGGAACACTTTGGCTGAGGTCACAGATATTAATTGCCTCCAAACTGAGTTTCACTGCGATTTTCAGGTTAATTCAGTCAGAATTCCACAGGCAGTCAACTGGAGGGGTGAATGAATCCGCGAACAGCCGGCTTCCATGTGACTAAATCAAGCCCAATAACATTACGGATTCTTGCATTTCTTTGGCTTTTTTCTCCTTTTTCTTATTTATCATGGTTTGTAATGAATTTTCTGATATGAGCTTTGGTTTTGAGGCTGCAAAATGGAGTTCAGGGAGCAAGAGGAATGTTCTGTTTCAAACAGGGCACAGCTATTGGCCTGCCTCAATTCTGGCTTGCTTTCATTGTTTGGGATCCTCAGCTGATTTGTGGTTTCTTGAGTGGCAATTTTCTAAATGTTTTCTGGGTCTGAGTTGTTTTTCCCTTCTTCCTTCTCAAATTTTGTATTCTGACGCCATACAAACAAGAGTTTGGGCAGAGTAGCCATTATGAAATAAAAAACACAACAAATAGGCATTTGAAGCTTAGAAATCTACAGGTAACACGACCAAGGTGATTTTTTGTGTTTTGCAAAATCAAATGGAACACTTTGGCTGAGGTGACAGATATTAATTGCCTCCAAACTGAGTTTCACTGCGATTTTCAGGTTAATTCAGTCAGAATTCCACAGGCAGTGAGCTGGAGCAGAGGATGAATCCAGCAACAGCCGGTTTCCTTGTGACTAATAAGGCCAAATGTCATTATGGATTCTTGCATTTCTTTGGCTTTTTTCTCATTTTTCTTATTTATCATGGTTTGTAACGAATTTTCTGATGTGAGCTTTGGTTTTATGGTGGCAATATGGAGTTCAGGGCACCGGGGGAATGGTCTTTTTCAACAGGGCAAAGCTGTTGGCCTGCTCCAATTCTGGCTTGCTGTCATTGTTTTGGGTGCCTCAGCCGATATGTGGTTTGTGAGCGGCAATTTCCTAAATGTTTTCTGGGTCTGAGTTGGTTTTGCCTTCTTCCTTCCCAAATTTTGTATTCTGACGGCATACAAACAAGAGTTTGGGGAGAGTAGCCATTATGAAATGAAACACACAACAAATAGGCATTTGAAGCTTAGAAATCTACAGGTAACACGACCAAGGTGAGTTTTTGTGTTTTGGAAAATCAAATGGTACACTTTGGCTGAGGTGATAGATATTAATTGCCTCAAAACTGAGTTTCACTGCGATTTTCAGGTTAATTCAGTCAGAATTACACAGGCAGTCAGCTGGAGGGGTGGATGATTCCGGGAACAGCCGGTTTCCTTGCGACTGAATCAAGCCCAATATCATCATGGATTCTTGGTTTTCTTTTGTTTTTTTCTCCTTTTTCTTATTTATCATGGTTTGTAATGAATTTTCTGATGTGAGCTTTGGTTCTGAGGCTGGCATATTGAGTTCAGGGCAGAAGAGGAAGGTTCTTTTTCAAACAGGGCACAGCTGTTGGCTTGCTCTAATTCTGGCTTGCTGTCATTGCTTTGGGTGGCTCAGCTGACTTTTGGTTTCTTGAGCGGCAATTTCCTAAATGTTTTCTGGGTCCGAGTTGGTTTTGCCTTATTCATTCCCAAATTTTGTATTCTGACGCCATACAAACAAGAGTTTGGGCAGAGTAGCCATTATGAAATAAAAAACACAACAAATAGGCGTTTGAAGCTTAGAAATCTACAGGTAACACGACCAAGATGAGTTTTTGTGTTTTGGAAAATCAAATGGAACACTTTGGCTGAGGTGACAGATATTAATTGCCTCCAAACTGAGTTTCACTGCGATTTTCAGGTTAATTCAGTCAGAATTCCACAGGCAGTCAGCTGGAGCAGTGGATGAATCCGGGAACAGCCGGTTTCCTTGCGACTATATCAACTCTGATTTCATTATGGATTCTTCCATTTCTTTGGCTTTTTTCTCCTTTTTCTTATTTATCATGGTTTGTAATGAATTTTCCGATGTGAGCTTTGGTTTTGAGGCTGCAATATGGACTTCAGGGCACCGGAGGAATGGTCTTTTTCAAGCAGGGCAAAGCTGTTGGCCTGCTTCAATTCTGGCTTGCTGTCTTTGTTTTGGGTGCCTCAGCCGATTTGTGGTTTCTTGAGCCTCAATTTCCTAAATGTTTTCTGGGTCTGACTTGCTTTTCCCTTCTTCCTTCCCAAATTTTGTATTCTGACACCATACAAACAAGACTGTGGGCAGAGTAGCCATTATGAAATAAAACACAAAACAAATAGGCATTTGAAGCATAGAAATCTACAGGAAACACGACCAAGGTGAGGTTTTGTGTTTTGGAAAATCAAATGGAACACTTTGGCTGAGGTGACAGATATTAATTGCCTCCAAACTGAGTTTCCCTGCGATTTTCAGGTTAATTCAGTCAGAAATCCACAGGTCGTCAGCTGGAGGGGTGGATGAACCCGGGAACAGCTGGTTTCCTTGCAACTTAATCAAGCCCTATATCATTATGGATTCTTGCATTTTTTTGTTTTTTTCTCATTTTTCTTATTTATCATGGTTTGTAATAAATTTTCTGCTGTAAGCTTTGGTTTTGAGGCTGGTATATTGAGTTCAGGGCACAAGAGGAAGGTTTTTTTTCTATCAGGGCACAGCTGTTGGCTTGCTCAAATTCTGGCTTGCTGTCGTAGTTTTGAGTGCCTCAGCCGATTTTGGTTTCTTGAGCAGGAATTTCCTAAATGTTTTCTGGGTCTGAGTTGGTTTTGCCTTCTTCGTTCCCAAATTTTGTATTCTGACGCCATACAAACAAGAGTTTCAGTGGAGTAGCCATTATGAAATAAAAACACAACAAATAGGCGATTGAACCTTAGAAATCTACAGGTAACACAACCAAGGTGAGTTTTTGTGTTTTGGAAAATCAAATGGAACACTTTGGCTGAGGTGACAGATATTAATTGCCTCCAAACTGAGTTTCCCTGGGATTTTCAGGTTAATTCAGTCAGAATTCCACAGGCAGTCAGCTGGAGCAGTGGATGAATCCGGGAACAGCCGGTTTCCTTGCGACTATATCAACTCCGATTTCATTATGGATTCTTTCATTTCTTTGGCTTTTTTCTCCTTTTTCTTATTTATCATGGTTTGTAATGAATTTTCTGATGTGAGCTTTGGTTTTGAGGCTGCAATATGGAGTTCAGGGCACGAGAGGAAGGTTCTTTTTCAAAAAGGGTAAAGCGGTTGGCTTGCTCCAATTATGGCTTGCTGTCATTGTTTTGGGTGCCTCAGCCAATTTGTATTTCTTGAGCGGCAATTTCCTAAATGTTTTCTGGGTCTGAGTTGGTTTTGCCTTCTTCCTTCCCAAATGTTGTATTCTGACGCAATACAAACAAGAGTTTGGACAGAGTAGCCATTATGAATTAAAAAAGACAACAAATAGGCATTTGAACCTTAGAAATCTACAGGTAACACGACCAAGGTGAGTTTTTGTGTTTTGGAAAATGAAATGGAACAGTTTGGCTGAAGTGACAGATATTAATTGCCTCCAAACTGAGTTTCCCTGCGATTTTCAGGTTAATTCAGTCAGAATTCCACAGGCAGTCAGCTGGAGGGGTGGATGAACCCGGGAACAGCTGGTTTCCTTGCAACTTAATCAAGAACAATATCATTATGGATTCTTGCATTTTTTTGGTTTTTTCTCATTTTTCTTATTTATCATGGTTTGTAATAAATTTTCTGTTGTAAGCTTTGGTTTTGAGGCTGGTATATTGAGTTCAGGGCACAAGAGGAAGGTTTTTTTTCTATCAGGGCACAGCTGTTGGCTTGCTCAAATTCTGGCTTGCTGTCGTAGTTTTGAGTGCCTCAGCCGATTTTGGTTTCTTGAGCTGGAATTTCCTAAATGTTTTCTGGGTCTGAGTTGGTTTTGCCTTCTTCGTTCCCAAATTTTGTGTTCTGACGCCATACAAACAAGAGTTTCAGTGGAGTAGCCATTATGAAATAAAAACACAACAAATAGGCGTTTGAACCTTAGAAATCTACAGGTAACACAACCAAGGTGAGTTTTTGTGTTTTGGAAAATAAAATGAAACAGTTTGGCTGAGGTGACAGATATTAATTGCCTCCAAACTGAGTTTCCCTGGGATTTTCAGGTTAATTCAGTCAGAATTCCACAGGCAGTCAGCTGGAGCAGTGGATGAATCCGGGAACAGCCGGTTTCCTTGCGACTATATCAACTCCGATTTCATTATGGATTCTTCCATTTCTTTGGCTTTTTTCTCCTTTTTCTTATTTATCATGGTTTGTAATGAATTTTCTGATGTGAGCTTTGGTTTTGAGGCTGCAGTATAGAGTTCACGGCACTGGAAGTATGGTCATTTTAAACAGGGTACAGCTGTGGCTTGCTCCAATTCTGGCTTGCCTTCTTTGTTTTGGGTGCCTCAGCTGATTTTGGTTTCTTGAGCGGCAATTTTTTAAATGTTTTCTGGGTCTGAGTTGGTTTTACCGTCTTCGTATCCAAATTTTCTTTTCTGCTGCCATACAAACAAGAGTTTGGGCAGAATAGCCATTATGAAATAAAAAACACAACAAATAGGCGTTTGAAGCTTAGAAATCTACAGGTAACATGACCAAGGTGATTTTTTGTGTTTTGGAAAATAAAATGGAACACTTTGGCTGAGGTGACAGATAGTAATTGCCTCCAAACGGAGTTTCACTGTGATTTTCAGGTTAATTCAGTTAGAAATCCACAGGCAGTCAGCTGGAGGGCTGGATGAATCCGGGAACAGCCAGTTTCCTTGTGACTGAATCAAGCCCAATATTATGGATTCTTGCATTTCCTTGTCTTTTTTCTCATTTTTCTTATTTTTTATGGTTTGTAATGAATTTTCTGATGTGAGCTTTGGTTTTGAGGCTGCAATATGGAGTTCAGGGCAGAAGAGGTAGGTTCTTTTTCAATCAGGGTACAGCTGTTGGCTTGCTCCAATTCTGGCTTGCTATCATTGTTTTGGGTGCCTCAGCTGACTTTTGGTTTCTTGAGTGGCAATTTCCTAAATGTTTTCTGGGTCTGAGTTGGTTTTGCCTTCTTCCTTCCCAAATTATGTATTCTGATGCCATAGAAACAAGAGTTTCAGCAGAGTAGCCACTATGAAATAAAAAACACAACAAATAGGCGTTTAAACCTTCAAAATCTACCAGTAACATGACCAAAGTGAGTTTTTGTGTTTTGGAAAATCAAATGGAACACTTTGGCTGAGGTGACAGATAGTAATTGCCTCCAAACAGAGTTTCACTGCGATTTTCAGGTTAATTCAGTCAGAATTCCACAGGCTGTCAGCTGGAGGTGTGGATGAATCCGGGAACAGCCGGTTTCCTTGTGACTATTCAGGCCAAATGTCATTATGGATTCTTGCATTTCTTTGGATTTTTTCTATGTTTTCTTATTTATCATGGATTGTAATGAATTTTCTGATGTGAGCTTTGGTTTTGAGGCTGCAATATGGAGTTCAGGGCACCAGAGGAATGGTCTTTTTCAAACAGGGCACAGCTGTTGGCCTGCTTCAATTCTGGCTTGCTGTCATTGTTTTGGGTGCCTCAGCTGATTTTTGGTTTCTTGAGCGGCAATTTCCTAAATGTTTTCGGGGTCTGAGTTGGTTTTGCCTTCTTCCTTCCCAAATTATGTATTCTGATGGCACACAAACAAGAGTTTGGGCAGATTAGGCATTATGAAATAAAAAACACAAGAAATAGGCGTTTAAACCTACAAAATCTACTGGTAACTTGACCAAGGTGAGTTTTTGTGTTTTGGAAAAACAAATGGAACACTTTGGCTGAGGTGACAGATAGTAATTGGCTCCAAACTGAGTTTCACTGGGATTTTCAGGTGAATTCAGTCAGAATTCCACAGGCAGTGAGCTGGAGCAGAGGATGAATCCGGGAACAGCCGGTTTCCTTGTGACTAAATCCAGCCGAATATCATTATGTATTCTTGCATTTCTTTGGCTTTTTTCTCTGTTTTCTTATTTATCATGGTTTGTAATGAATTTTCTGATGTGAGCTTTGGTTTGTGGCTGAATATGGAGTTCAGGGCACCAGAGGAATGGTCTTTTTCAAACAGGGCACAGCTGTTGGCCTGCTCCAATTCTGGCTTCCTGTCATTGTTTTGAGTACCTCAGCCGATTTGTGGATTCTGTGCGGCAATTTCCTAAATGTTTTCTGGGTCTGAGTTGGTTTTGCCTTCTTCCTTCCCAAATTTTATATTCTGACGGCACACAAACAAGAGTTTGGGGAGAGTAGCCATTATGAAATGAAACACAAAACAAACAGGCATTTGAAGCTTAGAAATCTACAGGTAACATGACCAAGGTGAGTTTTTGTGTTTTGGAATATAAAATGGAACACTTTGGCTGTGGTGACAGATATTAATTGCCTCCAAACTGAGTTTCACTGCGATTTTCATGTTAATTCAGTCAGAATTCCACAGGCAGTCAGCTGGAGGGGTGGATGAATCCGGGAACAGCCGGTTTCCTTGTGACTGAATCAAGCCCAATATCATTATGGATTCTTGCATTTCTTTGGCTTTTTTCTCCTTTTTCTTATTTATCATGGTTTGTAATGAATTTTCTGATGTGAGCTTTGGTTTTGAGGCTGCAATATGGAGTTTAGGGCACCGGGGGAATGGTCTTTTTCAAACAGGTCACAGCTGTTGACCTGCTCCAATTCTGGCTTGCTGTCATTGTTTTGGGTGCCTCAGCCGATATGTGGTTTGTGAGCGGCAATTTCCTAAATGTTTTCTGGGTCTGAGTTGGTTTTGCCTTCTTCCTTCCCAAATTTTGTATTCTGACGGCATACAAACAAGAGTTTGGGGAGAGTAGCCATTATGAAATAGAAAAACTCAACACAAGGGGTTTGAAGCTTAGAAATCTACAGGTAACACGACCAAGGTGAGATTTGTGTTTTGGAAAATCAAATGGAACACTTTGGCTGAGGTGACAGATATTAATTGCCTCCAAACTGAGTTTCCCTGCAATTTTCAGGATAATTCTGTCAGAATTCCACAGGCAGTCAGCTGGAGGGGTGGATGATTCCTGGAACAGCCGGTTTCCTAGCGACTAAATCAAGCCCTATATCATTATGGATTCTTGCTTTTCTTTTGCTTTTTTCTCCTTTTTCTTATTTATCATGGTTTGTAATGAATTTTCTGATGTGAGCTTTGGTTCTGAGGCTGGCATATTGAGTTCAGGGCAGAAGAGGAAGGTTCTTTTTCAAACAGGGCACAGCTGTTGGCTTGCTCTAATTCTGGCTTGCTGTCATTGCTTTGGGTGCCTCAGCTAACTTTTGGTTTCTTGAGCGGCAATTTCCTGAATATTTTCTGGGTCTGAGTTGGTTTTGCCTTCTTCCTTCCCAAATTTTGTATTCTGACGCCAAACAAACAAGAGTTTGGGCAGAGTAGCCATTATGAAATAAAAAACACAACAAATAGGCGTTTGAAGCTTAGAAATCTACAGGTAACATGACCAAGGTGATTTTTTGTGTTTTGGAAAATAAAATGGAACACTTTGGCTGAGGTGACAGATATTAATTGCCTCCAAACTGAGTTTCACTGCGATTTTCAGGTTAATTCAGTCAGAATTCCACAGGCAGTCAACTGGAGGGGTGAATGAATCCGCGAACAGCCGGCTTCCATGTGACTAAATCAAGCCCAATAACATTACGGATTCTTGCATTTCTTTGGCTTTTTTCTCCTTTTTCTTATTTATCATGGTTTGTAATGAATTTTCTGATGTGAGCTTTGGTTGAGGCTGCAATATGGAGTTCAGGGAGCAAGAGGAAGGTTCTGTTTCAAACAGGGCACAGCTATTGGCCTGCCCCAATTCTGGCTTGCTTTCATTGTTTTGGGATCCTCAGCTGATTTGTGGTTTCTTGAGTGGCAATTTGCGAAATGTTTTCTGGGTCTGAGTTGGTTTTGCCTTCTTCCTTCCCAAATTTTGTATTCTGACGCCATACAAACAAGAGTTTGGGTAGAATAGCCATTATGAAATAAAAAACACAACAAATAGGCGTTTGAAGCTTAGAAATCTACAGGTAACACGACCAAGGTGAGTTTTTGTGTTTTGCAAAATAAAATGGAACACTTTAGCTGAGGTGACAGATATTAATTGTCTCCTATATGAGTTTCACTGCTATTTTGAGGTTAATTCAGTCAGAATTCCATAGGCAGTCAGCTGGATGGGTGGATGAATCCGGGAATAGCCGGTTTCCTTGCGACTATATCAAGCCCGATATCATTACAGATTCTTGCATTTCTTTGGCTTTTTTCTCATTTTTCTTATTTATCATGGTTTGTAATGAATTTTCTGATGTGAGCTTTGTTTCTGAGGCTGGCATATTGAGTTCAGGGTAAAAGAGGAAGGTTCTTTTTCAAACAGGGTACCGCTGTTGGCTTGCTCCAATTATGGCTTGCTGTCATTGTTGTGGGTGCCTCAGCTGACTTTTGGTTTCTTGAGTGGCAATTTCCTAAATGTTTTCTGGGTCTGAGTTGGTTTTGCCTTCTTCCTTCCCAAATTTTGTATTCTGACGCCATACAAACAAGAGTTTGGGCAGAGTAGCTTTTATGAAATAAAAATCACAACAAATAGGCATTTGAAGCTTAGAAATCTACAGGTAACATGACCAAGGTGAGTTTTTGTGTTTTGGAAAATAAAATGGAACACTTTGGCTGAGGTGACAGATATTAATTGCCTCCAAACTGAGTTTCACTGCGATTTTCAGGTTAATTCAGTCAGAATTCCACAGGCAGTGAGCTGGAGCAGAGGATGAATCCAGCTACAGCCGGTTTCCTTGTGACTAATAAGGCCAAATGTCATTATGGATTCTTGCATTTCTTTGGCTTTTTTCTCTGATTTCCTATTTATCATGGTTTGTAATGAATTTTCTGATGTGAGCTTTGGTTTTATGGCTGCAATATGGAGTTCAGAGCACCGGGGGAATGGTCTTTTTCAAACAGGGCAAAGCAGTTGGCCTGCTCCAATTCTGGCTTGCTGTCATTGCTTTGGGTGCCTCAGCCGATATGTGGTTTGTGAGCGGCAATTTCCTAAATGTTTTCTGGGTCTGAGTTGGTTTTGCCTTCTTCCTACCCAAATTTTGTATTCTGACGCCATACAAACAAGAGTTTCGGCAGAGTAGCCATTATGGAATAAAACACAAAACAAATAGGCGTTTGAAGCTTAGAAATCTACAGGTAACACGACCAAGGTGAGATTTGTGTTTTGCAAAATCAAATGGAACACTTTGGCTGAGGTGACAGATATTAATTGCCTCCAAAGTGAGTTTCACTGCGATTTTCAGGTTAATTCAGTCAGAATTACACAGGCAGTCAGCTGGAGGGACGGATGATTCCAGGAACAGCCGGTTTCCTTGTGACTGAATCAAGCCCAATATCATTATGGATTCTTGCTTTTCTTTTCTTTTTTCTCCTTTTTCTTATTTATCATGGTTTGTAATGAATTTTCTGATGTGAGCTTTGGTTCTGAGGCTGGCATATTGAGTTCAGGGCAGAAGAGGAAGGTTCTTTTTCAATCAGGGCACAGCTGTTGGCTTGCTCTAATTCTGGCTTGCTGTCATTGCTTTGGGTGCCTCAGCTAACTTTTGGTTTCTTGAGCGGCAATTTCCTGAATATTTTCTGGGTCTGAGTTGGTTTTGCCTTCTTCCTTCCCAAATTTTGTATTCTGACGCCAAACAAACAAGAGTTTGGGCAGAGTAGCCATTATGAAATAAAAAACACAACAAATAGGCGTTTGAAGCTTAGAAATCTACAGGTAACATGACCAAGGTGATTTTTTGTGTTTTGGAAAATCAAATGGAACACTTTGGCTGAGGTCACAGATATTAATTGCCTCCAAACTGAGTTTCACTGCGATTTTCAGGTTAATTCAGTCAGAATTCCACAGGCAGTCAACTGGAGGGGTGAATGAATCCGCGAACAGCCGGCTTCCATGTGACTAAATCAAGCCCAATAACATTACGGATTCTTGCATTTCTTTGGCTTTTTTCTCCTTTTTCTTATTTATCATGGTTTGTAATGAATTTTCTGATATGAGCTTTGGTTTTGAGGCTGCAAAATGGAGTTCAGGGAGCAAGAGGAATGTTCTGTTTCAAACAGGGCACAGCTATTGGCCTGCCTCAATTCTGGCTTGCTTTCATTGTTTGGGATCCTCAGCTGATTTGTGGTTTCTTGAGTGGCAATTTTCTAAATGTTTTCTGGGTCTGAGTTGTTTTTCCCTTCTTCCTTCTCAAATTTTGTATTCTGACGCCATACAAACAAGAGTTTGGGCAGAGTAGCCATTATGAAATAAAAAACACAACAAATAGGCGTTTGAAGCTTAGAAATCTACAGGTAACACGACCAAGGTGATTTTTTGTGTTTTGCAAAATCAAATGGAACACTTTGGCTGAGGTGACAGATATTAATTGCCTCCAAACTGAGTTTCACTGCGATTTTCAGGTTAATTCAGTCAGAATTCCACAGGCAGTGAGCTGGAGCAGAGGATGAATCCAGCAACAGCCGGTTTCCTTGTGACTAATAAGGCCAAATGTCATTATGGATTCTTGCATTTCTTTGGCTTTTTTCTCATTTTTCTTATTTATCATGGTTTGTAACGAATTTTCTGATGTGAGCTTTGGTTTTATGGTGGCAATATGGAGTTCAGGGCACCGGGGGAATGGTCTTTTTCAACAGGGCAAAGCTGTTGACCTGCTCCAATTCTGGCTTGCTGTCATTGTTTTGGGTGCCTCAGCCGATATGTGGTTTGTGAGCGGCAATTTCCTAAATGTTTTCTGGGTCTGAGTTGGTTTTGCCTTCTTCCTTCCCAAATTTTGTATTCTGACGGCATACAAACAAGAGTTTGGGGAGAGTAGCCATTATGAAATGAAACACACAACAAATAGGCATTTGAAGCTTAGAAATCTACAGGTAACACGACCAAGGTGAGTTTTTGTGTTTTGGAAAATCAAATGGAACACTTTGGCTGAGGTGATAGATATTAATTGCCTCAAAACTGAGTTTCACTGCGATTTTCAGGTTAATTCAGTCAGAATTACACAGGCAGTCAGCTGGAGGGGTGGATGATTCCGGGAACAGCCGGTTTCCTTGCGACTGAATCAAGCCCAATATCATCATGGATTCTTGCTTTTCTTTTGTTTTTTTCTCCTTTTTCTTATTTATCATGGTTTGTAATGAATTTTCTGATGTGAGCTTTGGTTCTGAGGCTGGCATATTGAGTTCAGGGCAGAAGAGGAAGGTTCTTTTTCAAACAGGGCACAGCTGTTGGCTTGCTCTAATTCTGGCTTGCTGTCATTGCTTTGGGTGGCTCAGCTGACTTTTGGTTTCTTGAGCGGCAATTTCCTAAATGTTTTCTGGGTCCGAGTTGGTTTTGCCTTATTCCTTCCCAAATTTTGTATTCTGACGCCATACAAACAAGAGTTTGGGCAGAGTAGCCATTATGAAATAAAAAACACAACAAATAGGCGTTTGAAGCTTAGAAATCTACAGGTAACACGACCAAGATGAGTTTTTGTGTTTTGGAAAATCAAATGGAACACTTTGGCTGAGGTGACAGATATTAATTGCCTCCAAACTGAGTTTCACTGCGATTTTCAGGTTAATTCAGTCAGAATTCCACAGGCAGTCAGCTGGAGCAGTGGATGAATCCGGGAACAGCCGGTTTCCTTGCGACTATATCAACTCTGATTTCATTATGGATTCTTCCATTTCTTTGGCTTTTTTCTCCTTTTTCTTATTTATCATGGTTTGTAATGAATTTTCCGATGTGAGCTTTGGTTTTGAGGCTGCAATATGGACTTCAGGGCACCGGAGGAATGGTCTTTTTCAAGCAGGGCAAAGCTGTTGGCCTGCTTCAATTCTGGCTTGCTGTCTTTGTTTTGGGTGCCTCAGCCGATTTGTGGTTTCTTGAGCCTCAATTTCCTAAATGTTTTCTGGGTCTGACTTGCTTTTCCCTTCTTCCTTCCCAAATTTTGTATTCTGACGCCATACAAACAAGACTGTGGGCAGAGTAGCCATTATGAAATAAAACACAAAACAAATAGGCATTTGAAGCATAGAAATCTACAGGAAACACGACCAAGGTGAGGTTTTGTGTTTTGGAAAATCAAATGGAACACTTTGGCTGAGGTGACAGATATTAATTGCCTCCAAACTGAGTTTCCCTGCGATTTTCAGGTTAATTCAGTCAGAAATCCACAGGTCGTCAGCTGGAGGGGTGGATGAACCCGGGAACAGCTGGTTTCCTTGCAACTTAATCAAGCCCTATATCATTATGGATTCTTGCATTTTTTTGTTTTTTTCTCATTTTTCTTATTTATCATGGTTTGTAATAAATTTTCTGCTGTAAGCTTTGGTTTTGAGGCTGGTATATTGAGTTCAGGGCACAAGAGGAAGGTTTTTTTTCTATCAGGGCACAGCTGTTGGCTTGCTCAAATTCTGGCTTGCTGTCGTAGTTTTGAGTGCCTCAGCCGATTTTGGTTTCTTGAGCAGGAATTTCCTAAATGTTTTCTGGGTCTGAGTTGGTTTTGCCTTCTTCGTTCCCAAATTTTGTATTCTGACGCCATACAAACAAGAGTTTCAGTGGAGTAGCCATTATGAAATAAAAACACAACAAATAGGCGATTGAACCTTAGAAATCTACAGGTAACACAACCAAGGTGAGTTTTTGTGTTTTGGAAAATCAAATGGAACACTTTGGCTGAGGTGACAGATATTAATTGCCTCCAAACTGAGTTTCCCTGGGATTTTCAGGTTAATTCAGTCAGAATTCCACAGGCAGTCAGCTGGAGCAGTGGATGAATCCGGGAACAGCCGGTTTCCTTGCGACTATATCAACTCCGATTTCATTATGGATTCTTTCATTTCTTTGGCTTTTTTCTCCTTTTTCTTATTTATCATGGTTTGTAATGAATTTTCTGATGTGAGCTTTGGTTTTGAGGCTGCAATATGGAGTTCAGGGCACGAGAGGAAGGTTCTTTTTCAAAAAGGGTAAAGCGGTTGGCTTGCTCCAATTATGGCTTGCTGTCATTGTTTTGGGTGCCTCAGCCAATTTGTATTTCTTGAGCGGCAATTTCCTAAATGTTTTCTGGGTCTGAGTTGGTTTTGCCTTCTTCCTTCCCAAATGTTGTATTCTGACGCAATACAAACAAGAGTTTGGACAGAGTAGCCATTATGAATTAAAAAAGACAACAAATAGGCATTTGAACCTTAGAAATCTACAGGTAACACGACCAAGGTGAGTTTTTGTGTTTTGGAAAATGAAATGGAACAGTTTGGCTGAAGTGACAGATATTAATTGCCTCCAAACTGAGTTTCCCTGCGATTTTCAGGTTAATTCAGTCAGAATTCCACAGGCAGTCAGCTGGAGGGGTGGATGAACCCGGGAACAGCTGGTTTCCTTGCAACTTAATCAAGAACAATATCATTATGGATTCTTGCATTTTTTTGGTTTTTTCTCATTTTTCTTATTTATCATGGTTTGTAATAAATTTTCTGTTGTAAGCTTTGGTTTTGAGGCTGGTATATTGAGTTCAGGGCACAAGAGGAAGGTTTTTTTTCTATCAGGGCACAGCTGTTGGCTTGCTCAAATTCTGGCTTGCTGTCGTAGTTTTGAGTGCCTCAGCCGATTTTGGTTTCTTGAGCTGGAATTTCCTAAATGTTTTCTGGGTCTGAGTTGGTTTTGCCTTCTTCGTTCCCAAATTTTGTGTTCTGACGCCATACAAACAAGAGTTTCAGTGGAGTAGCCATTATGAAATAAAAACACAACAAATAGGCGTTTGAACCTTAGAAATCTACAGGTAACACAACCAAGGTGAGTTTTTGTGTTTTGGAAAATAAAATGAAACAGTTTGGCTGAGGTGACAGATATTAATTGCCTCCAAACTGAGTTTCCCTGGGATTTTCAGGTTAATTCAGTCAGAATTCCACAGGCAGTCAGCTGGAGCAGTGGATGAATCCGGGAACAGCCGGTTTCCTTGCGACTATATCAACTCCGATTTCATTATGGATTCTTCCATTTCTTTGGCTTTTTTCTCCTTTTTCTTATTTATCATGGTTTGTAATGAATTTTCTGATGTGAGCTTTGGTTTTGAGGCTGCAGTATAGAGTTCACGGCACTGGAAGTATGGTCATTTTAAACAGGGTACAGCTGTGGCTTGCTCCAATTCTGGCTTGCCTTCTTTGTTTTGGGTGCCTCAGCTGATTTTGGTTTCTTGAGCGGCAATTTTTTAAATGTTTTCTGGGTCTGAGTTGGTTTTACCGTCTTCGTATCCAAATTTTCTTTTCTGCTGCCATACAAACAAGAGTTTGGGCAGAATAGCCATTATGAAATAAAAAACACAACAAATAGGCGTTTGAAGCTTAGAAATCTACAGGTAACATGACCAAGGTGATTTTTTGTGTTTTGGAAAATAAAATGGAACACTTTGGCTGAGGTGACAGATAGTAATTGCCTCCAAACGGAGTTTCACTGTGATTTTCAGGTTAATTCAGTTAGAAATCCACAGGCAGTCAGCTGGAGGGCTGGATGAATCCGGGAACAGCCAGTTTCCTTGTGACTGAATCAAGCCCAATATTATGGATTCTTGCATTTCCTTGTCTTTTTTCTCATTTTTCTTATTTTTTATGGTTTGTAATGAATTTTCTGATGTGAGCTTTGGTTTTGAGGCTGCAATATGGAGTTCAGGGCAGAAGAGGTAGGTTCTTTTTCAATCAGGGTACAGCTGTTGGCTTGCTCCAATTCTGGCTTGCTATCATTGTTTTGGGTGCCTCAGCTGACTTTTGGTTTCTTGAGTGGCAATTTCCTAAATGTTTTCTGGGTCTGAGTTGGTTTTGCCTTCTTCCTTCCCAAATTATGTATTCTGATGCCATAGAAACAAGAGTTTCAGCAGAGTAGCCACTATGAAATAAAAAACACAACAAATAGGCGTTTAAACCTTCAAAATCTACCAGTAACATGACCAAAGTGAGTTTTTGTGTTTTGGAAAATCAAATGGAACACTTTGGCTGAGGTGACAGATAGTAATTGCCTCCAAACAGAGTTTCACTGCGATTTTCAGGTTAATTCAGTCAGAATTCCACAGGCTGTCAGCTGGAGGTGTGGATGAATCCGGGAACAGCCGGTTTCCTTGTGACTATTCAGGCCAAATGTCATTATGGATTCTTGCATTTCTTTGGATTTTTTCTATGTTTTCTTATTTATCATGGATTGTAATGAATTTTCTGATGTGAGCTTTGGTTTTGAGGCTGCAATATGGAGTTCAGGGCACCAGAGGAATGGTCTTTTTCAAACAGGGCACAGCTGTTGGCCTGCTTCAATTCTGGCTTGCTGTCATTGTTTTGGGTGCCTCAGCTGATTTTTGGTTTCTTGAGCGGCAATTTCCTAAATGTTTTCGGGGTCTGAGTTGGTTTTGCCTTCTTCCTTCCCAAATTATGTATTCTGATGGCACACAAACAAGAGTTTGGGCAGATTAGCCATTATGAAATAAAAAACACAAGAAATAGGCGTTTAAACCTACAAAATCTACTGGTAACTTGACCAAGGTGAGTTTTTGTGTTTTGGAAAAACAAATGGAACACTTTGGCTGAGGTGACAGATAGTAATTGGCTCCAAACTGAGTTTCACTGGGATTTTCAGGTGAATTCAGTCAGAATTCCACAGGCAGTGAGCTGGAGCAGAGGATGAATCCGGGAACAGCCGGTTTCCTTGTGACTAAATCCAGCCGAATATCATTATGTATTCTTGCATTTCTTTGGCTTTTTTCTCTGTTTTCTTATTTATCATGGTTTGTAATGAATTTTCTGATGTGAGCTTTGGTTTGTGGCTGAATATGGAGTTCAGGGCACCAGAGGAATGGTCTTTTTCAAACAGGGCACAGCTGTTGGCCTGCTCCAATTCTGGCTTCCTGTCATTGTTTTGAGTACCTCAGCCGATTTGTGGATTCTGTGCGGCAATTTCCTAAATGTTTTCTGGGTCTGAGTTGGTTTTGCCTTCTTCCTTCCCAAATTTTATATTCTGACGGCACACAAACAAGAGTTTGGGGAGAGTAGCCATTATGAAATGAAACACAAAACAAACAGGCATTTGAAGCTTAGAAATCTACAGGTAACATGACCAAGGTGAGTTTTTGTGTTTTGGAATATAAAATGGAACACTTTGGCTGTGGTGACAGATATTAATTGCCTCCAAACTGAGTTTCACTGCGATTTTCATGTTAATTCAGTCAGAATTCCACAGGCAGTCAGCTGGAGGGGTGGATGAATCCGGGAACAGCCGGTTTCCTTGTGACTGAATCAAGCCCAATATCATTATGGATTCTTGCATTTCTTTGGCTTTTTTCTCCTTTTTCTTATTTATCATGGTTTGTAATGAATTTTCTGATGTGAGCTTTGGTTTTGAGGCTGCAATATGGAGTTTAGGGCACCGGGGGAATGGTCTTTTTCAAACAGGTCACAGCTGTTGACCTGCTCCAATTCTGGCTTGCTGTCATTGTTTTGGGTGCCTCAGCCGATATGTGGTTTGTGAGCGGCAATTTCCTAAATGTTTTCTGGGTCTGAGTTGGTTTTGCCTTCTTCCTTCCCAAATTTTGTATTCTGACGGCATACAAACAAGAGTTTGGGGAGAGTAGCCATTATGAAATAGAAAAACTCAACACAAGGGGTTTGAAGCTTAGAAATCTACAGGTAACACGACCAAGGTGAGATTTGTGTTTTGGAAAATCAAATGGAACACTTTGGCTGAGGTGACAGATATTAATTGCCTCCAAACTGAGTTTCCCTGCAATTTTCAGGATAATTCTGTCAGAATTCCACAGGCAGTCAGCTGGAGGGGTGGATGATTCCTGGAACAGCCGGTTTCCTAGCGACTAAATCAAGCCCTATATCATTATGGATTCTTGCTTTTCTTTTGCTTTTTTCTCCTTTTTCTTATTTATCATGGTTTGTAATGAATTTTCTGATGTGAGCTTTGGTTCTGAGGCTGGCATATTGAGTTCAGGGCAGAAGAGGAAGGTTCTTTTTCAAACAGGGCACAGCTGTTGGCTTGCTCTAATTCTGGCTTGCTGTCATTGCTTTGGGTGCCTCAGCTAACTTTTGGTTTCTTGAGCGGCAATTTCCTGAATATTTTCTGGGTCTGAGTTGGTTTTGCCTTCTTCCTTCCCAAATTTTGTATTCTGACGCCAAACAAACAAGAGTTTGGGCAGAGTAGCCATTATGAAATAAAAAACACAACAAATAGGCGTTTGAAGCTTAGAAATCTACAGGTAACATGACCAAGGTGATTTTTTGTGTTTTGGAAAATAAAATGGAACACTTTGGCTGAGGTGACAGATATTAATTGCCTCCAAACTGAGTTTCACTGCGATTTTCAGGTTAATTCAGTCAGAATTCCACAGGCAGTCAACTGGAGGGGTGAATGAATCCGCGAACAGCCGGCTTCCATGTGACTAAATCAAGCCCAATAACATTACGGATTCTTGCATTTCTTTGGCTTTTTTCTCCTTTTTCTTATTTATCATGGTTTGTAATGAATTTTCTGATGTGAGCTTTGGTTGAGGCTGCAATATGGAGTTCAGGGAGCAAGAGGAAGGTTCTGTTTCAAACAGGGCACAGCTATTGGCCTGCCCCAATTCTGGCTTGCTTTCATTGTTTTGGGATCCTCAGCTGATTTGTGGTTTCTTGAGTGGCAATTTGCGAAATGTTTTCTGGGTCTGAGTTGGTTTTGCCTTCTTCCTTCCCAAATTTTGTATTCTGACGCCATACAAACAAGAGTTTGGGTAGAATAGCCATTATGAAATAAAAAACACAACAAATAGGCGTTTGAAGCTTAGAAATCTACAGGTAACACGACCAAGGTGAGTTTTTGTGTTTTGCAAAATAAAATGGAACACTTTAGCTGAGGTGACAGATATTAATTGTCTCCTATATGAGTTTCACTGCTATTTTGAGGTTAATTCAGTCAGAATTCCATAGGCAGTCAGCTGGATGGGTGGATGAATCCGGGAATAGCCGGTTTCCTTGCGACTATATAAAGCCCGATATCATTACAGATTCTTGCATTTCTTTGGCTTTTTTCTCATTTTTCTTATTTATCATGGTTTGTAATGAATTTTCTGATGTGAGCTTTGTTTCTGAGGCTGGCATAATGAGTTCAGGGTAAAAGAGGAAGGTTCTTTTTCAAACAGGGTACCGCTGTTGGCTTGCTCCAATTATGGCTTGCTGTCATTGTTGTGGGTGCCTCAGCTGACTTTTGGTTTCTTGAGTGGCAATTTCCTAAATGTTTTCTGGGTCTGAGTTGGTTTTGCCTTCTTCCTTCCCAAATTTTGTATTCTGACGCCATACAAACAAGAGTTTGGGCAGAGTAGCTTTTATGAAATAAAAAACACAACAAATAGGCATTTGAAGCTTAGAAATCTACAGGTAACATGACCAAGGTGAGTTTTTGTGTTTTGGAAAATAAAATGGAACACTTTGGCTGAGGTGACAGATATTAATTGCCTCCAAACTGAGTTTCACTGCGATTTTCAGGTTAATTCAGTCAGAATTCCACAGGCAGTGAGCTGGAGCAGAGGATGAATCCAGCTACAGCCGGTTTCCTTGTGACTAATAAGGCCAAATGTCATTATGGATTCTTGCATTTCTTTGGCTTTTTTCTCTGATTTCCTATTTATCATGGTTTGTAATGAATTTTCTGATGTGAGCTTTGGTTTTATGGCTGCAATATGGAGTTCAGAGCACCGGGGGAATGGTCTTTTTCAAACAGGGCAAAGCAGTTGGCCTGCTCCAATTCTGGCTTGCTGTCATTGCTTTGGGTGCCTCAGCCGATATGTGGTTTGTGAGCGGCAATTTCCTAAATGTTTTCTGGGTCTGAGTTGGTTTTGCCTTCTTCCTACCCAAATTTTGTATTCTGACGCCATACAAACAAGAGTTTCGGCAGAGTAGCCATTATGGAATAAAACACAAAACAAATAGGCGTTTGAAGCTTAGAAATCTACAGGTAACACGACCAAGGTGAGATTTGTGTTTTGCAAAATCAAATGGAACACTTTGGCT
The DNA here is from genome assembly GCF_964237555.1 of Oryctolagus cuniculus. NCBI lineage: Eukaryota > Metazoa > Chordata > Mammalia > Lagomorpha > Leporidae > Oryctolagus > Oryctolagus cuniculus. The sequence continues at coordinate 60,959 of NW_027208384.1, read as the reverse complement.
GAGGTGACAGATATTAATTGCCTCCAAAGTGAGTTTCACTGCGATTTTCAGGTTAATTCAGTCAGAATTACACAGGCAGTCAGCTGGAGGGACGGATGATTCCAGGAACAGCCGGTTTCCTTGTGACTGAATCAAGCCCAATATCATTATGGATTCTTGCTTTTCTTTTCTTTTTTCTCCTTTTTCTTATTTATCATGGTTTGTAATGAATTTTCTGATGTGAGCTTTGGTTCTGAGGCTGGCATATTGAGTTCAGGGCAGAAGAGGAAGGTTCTTTTTCAATCAGGGCACAGCTGTTGGCTTGCTCTAATTCTGGCTTGCTGTCATTGCTTTGGGTGCCTCAGCTAACTTTTGGTTTCTTGAGCGGCAATTTCCTGAATATTTTCTGGGTCTGAGTTGGTTTTGCCTTCTTCCTTCCCAAATTTTGTATTCTGACGCCAAACAAACAAGAGTTTGGGCAGAGTAGCCATTATGAAATAAAAAACACAACAAATAGGCGTTTGAAGCTTAGAAATCTACAGGTAACATGACCAAGGTGATTTTTTGTGTTTTGGAAAATAAAATGGAACACTTTGGCTGAGGTCACAGATATTAATTGCCTCCAAACTGAGTTTCACTGCGATTTTCAGGTTAATTCAGTCAGAATTCCACAGGCAGTCAACTGGAGGGGTGAATGAATCCGCGAACAGCCGGCTTCCATGTGACTAAATCAAGCCCAATAACATTACGGATTCTTGCATTTCTTTGGCTTTTTTCTCCTTTTTCTTATTTATCATGGTTTGTAATGAATTTTCTGATATGAGCTTTGGTTTTGAGGCTGCAAAATGGAGTTCAGGGAGCAAGAGGAATGTTCTGTTTCAAACAGGGCACAGCTATTGGCCTGCCTCAATTCTGGCTTGCTTTCATTGTTTGGGATCCTCAGCTGATTTGTGGTTTCTTGAGTGGCAATTTTCTAAATGTTTTCTGGGTCTGAGTTGTTTTTCCCTTCTTCCTTCTCAAAGTTTGTATTCTGACGCCATAGAAACAAGAGTTTGGGCAGAGTAGCCATTATGAAATAAAAAACACAACAAATAGGCATTTGAAGCTTAGAAATCTACAGGTAACACGACCAAGGTGATTTTTTGTGTTTTGCAAAATCAAATGGAACACTTTGGCTGAGGTGACAGATATTAATTGCCTCCAAACTGAGTTTCACTGCGATTTTCAGGTTAATTCAGTCAGAATTCCACAGGCAGTGAGCTGGAGCAGAGGATGAATCCAGCAACAGCCGGTTTCCTTGTGACTAATAAGGCCAAATGTCATTATGGATTCTTGCATTTCTTTGGCTTTTTTCTCATTTTTCTTATTTATCATGGTTTGTAACGAATTTTCTGATGTGAGCTTTGGTTTTATGGTGGCAATATGGAGTTCAGGGCACCGGGGGAATGGTCTTTTTCAACAGGGCAAAGCTGTTGGCCTGCTCCAATTCTGGCTTGCTGTCATTGTTTTGGGTGCCTCAGCCGATATGTGGTTTGTGAGCGGCAATTTCCTAAATGTTTTCTGGGTCTGAGTTGGTTTTGCCTTCTTCCTTCCCAAATTTTGTATTCTGACGGCATACAAACAAGAGTTTGGGGAGAGTAGCCATTATGAAATGAAACACACAACAAATAGGCATTTGAAGCTTAGAAATCTACAGGTAACACGACCAAGGTGAGTTTTTGTGTTTTGGAAAATCAAATGGTACACTTTGGCTGAGGTGATAGATATTAATTGCCTCAAAACTGAGTTTCACTGCGATTTTCAGGTTAATTCAGTCAGAATTACACAGGCAGTCAGCTGGAGGGGTGGATGATTCCGGGAACAGCCGGTTTCCTTGCGACTGAATCAAGCCCAATATCATCATGGATTCTTGGTTTTCTTTTGTTTTTTTCTCCTTTTTCTTATTTATCATGGTTTGTAATGAATTTTCTGATGTGAGCTTTGGTTCTGAGGCTGGCATATTGAGTTCAGGGCAGAAGAGGAAGGTTCTTTTTCAAACAGGGCACAGCTGTTGGCTTGCTCTAATTCTGGCTTGCTGTCATTGCTTTGGGTGGCTCAGCTGACTTTTGGTTTCTTGAGCGGCAATTTCCTAAATGTTTTCTGGGTCCGAGTTGGTTTTGCCTTATTCCTTCCCAAATTTTGTATTCTGACGCCATACAAACAAGAGTTTGGGCAGAGTAGCCATTATGAAATAAAAAACACAACTAATAGGCGTTTGAAGCTTAGAAATCTACAGGTAACACGACCAAGATGAGTTTTTGTGTTTTGGAAAATCAAATGGAACACTTTGGCTGAGGTGACAGATATTAATTGCCTCCAAACTGAGTTTCACTGCGATTTTCAGGTTAATTCAGTCAGAATTCCACAGGCAGTCAGCTGGAGCAGTGGATGAATCCGGGAACAGCCGGTTTCCTTGCGACTATATCAACTCTGATTTCATTATGGATTCTTCCATTTCTTTGGCTTTTTTCTCCTTTTTCTTATTTATCATGGTTTGTAATGAATTTTCCGATGTGAGCTTTGGTTTTGAGGCTGCAATATGGACTTCAGGGCACCGGAGGAATGGTCTTTTTCAAGCAGGGCAAAGCTGTTGGCCTGCTTCAATTCTGGCTTGCTGTCTTTGTTTTGGGTGCCTCAGCCGATTTGTGGTTTCTTGAGCCTCAATTTCCTAAATGTTTTCTGGGTCTGACTTGCTTTTCCCTTCTTCCTTCCCAAATTTTGTATTCTGACGCCATACAAACAAGACTGTGGGCAGAGTAGCCATTATGAAATAAAACACAAAACAAATAGGCATTTGAAGCATAGAAATCTACAGGAAACACGACCAAGGTGAGGTTTTGTGTTTTGGAAAATCAAATGGAACACTTTGGCTGAGGTGACAGATATTAATTGCCTCCAAACTGAGTTTCCCTGCGATTTTCAGGTTAATTCAGTCAGAAATCCACAGGTCGTCAGCTGGAGGGGTGGATGAACCCGGGAACAGCTGGTTTCCTTGCAACTTAATCAAGCCCTATATCATTATGGATTCTTGCATTTTTTTGTTTTTTTCTCATTTTTCTTATTTATCATGGTTTGTAATAAATTTTCTGCTGTAAGCTTTGGTTTTGAGGCTGGTATATTGAGTTCAGGGCACAAGAGGAAGGTTTTTTTTCTATCAGGGCACAGCTGTTGGCTTGCTCAAATTCTGGCTTGCTGTCGTAGTTTTGAGTGCCTCAGCCGATTTTGGTTTCTTGAGCAGGAATTTCGTAAATGTTTTCTGGGTCTGAGTTGGTTTTGCCTTCTTCCTTCCCAAATGTTGTATTCTGACGCAATACAAACAAGAGTTTGGACAGAGTAGCCATTATGAATTAAAAAAGACAACAAATAGGCGTTTGAACCTTAGAAATCTACAGGTAACACGACCAAGGTGAGGTTTTGTGTTTTGGAAAATCAAATGCAACACGTTGGCTGAAGTGACAGATATTAATGGCCTCCAAACTGAGTTGCACTGCGATTTTCAGGTTAATTCAGTCAGAATTCCACAGGCAGTCAGCTGGAGGGGTGGATGAACCCGGGAACAGCTGGTTTCCTTGCAACTTAATCAAGAACAATATCATTATGGATTTTTGCATTTTTTTTGGTTTTTTCTCCTTTTTCTTATTTATCATGGTTTGTAATGAATTTTCTGTTGTAAGCTTTGGTTTTGAGGCTGGTATATTTAGTTCAGGGCACAAGAGGAAGGTTCTTTTTCAATCAGGGCACAGCTGTTGGCTTGCTCAAATTCTGGCTTGCTGTCGTAGTTTTGAGTGCCTCAGCCGATTTGTGGTTTCTTGAGCGGCAATTTCGTAAATGTTTTCTGGGTCTGAGTTTGTTTTGCCTTCTTCCTTCCCAAATGTTGTATTCTGACGCAATACAAACAAGAGTTTGGACAGAGTAGCCATTATGAAATAAAAATAACACTACAAATAGGCGTTTGAAGATTATATTCTACAGGTAACACGACCGAGGTGAGTTTTTGTGTTTTGCAAAATAAAATGAAACAGTTTGGCTGAGGTGAAAGATATTAATTGCCTCCAAACTGAGTTTCCCTGCGATTTTCAGGTTAATTCAGTCAGAATTCCACAGGCAGTCAGCTGGAGCAGTGGATGAATCCGGGAACAGCCGGTTTCCTTGCGACTAACTCAAGCCCAATATCATTATGGATTCTTGCATTTCTTTGGCTTTTTTCTCGTTTTTCTTATTTATCATGGTTTGTAATGAATTTTCTGATGTGAGCTTTGGTGTTGAGGCTGGCAAATTGAGTTCAGGGCACGAGAGGAATGGTCTTTTTCAATCAGGGCACAGCTGTTGGCTTGCTCCAATTCTGGCTTGCTTTCCTTGTTTTGGGTGCCTCGGCCATTAGGAAAGAAAAAAAAAAAACACAGAAAATTGCCCTTTCGGGAGTAGAAATCTACAGGCAGCACGACCAATATGAGTTTCTGTGTTTGGGAAATGACATGGAACCCTTTTCCTGAGGGGACAGATTCTAACTCCCTAAAAATTGAGTGTGAGTGCGATTTTGTGGTCAATTCACTCAGAATTCCAAAGTCAGTCTGTGGAAGGGGGCAATGAATCTGGAACCAGTCCGTTTCCTTGTGTCTAAATCCAGCCAAATATCACAAAGGACTCTTGCATTTCTTTGGCTTTTTCACATTTCCCTTATTTATCATGGTTTGTAATGAATTTTCTAATGTGAGCTTTGGTTTTGAGGCTGCAATATGGAGTTCAGGACACAAGAGGAATGGTCTTTTTCAAACAGGGCACAGCTGTTGGCTTGCTCCAATTCTGGCTTCCTGTCATTGTTTTGGGTGCCTCAGCCGATTTGTGGTTTCTTGAGTGGCAATTTCCTACATATTTTCTGGGTCTGAGTCGGTTTTGCCTTCTTATTCCCAAATTTTGTATTCTGATGCAATAGAAGCAAGATTTTGGACAGAGTAGACATTATGAAAGAAAAAAAAAAAACACAGCACATTGTCCTTTTTGGATTAGAAATCTACAGGCAACACGACCAAGATGAGTTTCTGTGTTTTGGAAAATGATATGGAACCCTTCTGCTGAGGGGACAGATACTAATACCCTCCAAATTGAGTGTGAGTGCGATTTTGAGATGAATTCAATCAGATTCCAAAGTCAGTCTGTGGAAGGGGGACGAATCAGGAAACAGCCAGTTTCCATGTGTCTAAATCCAGTCCAATATTACAAAGGACTCTTCCATTTCTTTGGTTTTTCCACATTTCCCTTATTTATCATGGTTTGTAATGAATTTTCTGATATGAGCTTTGGTTTTGAGGCGGCAATATGGAGTTCAGAGTAACAGAGGAATGGTCTTTTTCAAACAGGGCACAGCTGTTGGCTTGCTCCAATTCTGGCTTGCTGTCATTGTTTTGGGTGCCTCAGCTGACTTTTGGTTTCTTGAGCGGCAATTTCCTAAATGTTTTCTGGGTCTGAGTTGGTTTTGCCTTCTTCCTTCCCAAATTTTGTATTCTGACACCATACAAACAAGAGTTTGGACAGAGTAGCCATTATGAATTAAAAAAGACAACTAATAGGTGTTTGAAGCTTAGAAATTTTCAGGCAACATGACCAAGGTGAGTTTTTGTGTTTTGGAAAATCAAATGGAACACTTTGGCTGAGGTGACAGATATTAATTGCCTCCAAACTGAGTTTCGCTGTGATTTTCAGGTTAATTCAGTCAGAATTCCACAAGCAGTCAGCTGGAGGGGTGAATGAATCCGGGAACGGCCGGTTTCCCTGTGACTAAATCAAGCCCAATATCATTATGGATTTTTGCATTTCTTTGGCTTTTTTCTCTTTTTTCTTATGTATCATGGTTTGTAATGAATTTTCTGATGTGAGCTTTTGTTTTGAGCTGGCAATATTGAGTTCAGGTCACAAGAGGAATGGTCTTTTTCAATCAGGGCACAGCTGTTGGCTTGCTCCAATTCTGGCTTGCTGTCATTGTTTTGGGTGCCTCAGCTGACTTTTGGTTTCTTGAGTGGCAGTTTCCTACATGTTTTCTGGGTCTGAGTCAGTTTTGCCTTCTTCCTTACCAAATTTTGTATTCTGATGAAATACAAGCAAGATTTTGGACAGAGTTAGCTCTCTGTCCATTCTTCTGTCTCTTTACTAGATGAATAAAAAGACAGTGTAAAATGATTTGTAAAGAACTATAAGGGGTCAGCGCTGTGCTGCTGCTGCCAATTGAGGAGTGAAGCAGGAGATGGAAAACACCTCTCTCTCTCTCTCTCTCTCTCTCTCTGTGCCTCTCCTTCTCTGTTACTCTGACTTCTAAATAAAAAAATGAATCTTAAAAGAAGTATAAACATCAATAAAACACAAATGAAAATTGTATTCTCAAAACTGGATATTAAACCATGCCTTCTACACCTCTGTTAAAAGTTACATTCTATCATAGTCATTTATGATTTCTAGGGCCAAAGTAGTAAATAAGATTTTTCTGGAAGAGACAGAGGTTATGAGGGAGCCAGGATTTGGGGTCAGTTAGCAGAAGTGAGTGTCACTCTTTCAGATTTGATGCAGGAAAGGAACAGCAACTGATCCCTGAGATTTTGGTGTGGGAAGGAAAGGAAGGAGGGACTTAACAAAAGCAAATGCCCTCTGGTTGTGGGCACCCACCCCTGACTGCAGCTTTTTGGAGGAACAGCTGGTGTCTCTAGGGATGCTGCAGCCTGGACTCCATTTCCCAGAGTTCCCAGTAGCTCCGAGGTATTCTGCTTTCCAAATACCTGTGGGCATGCACCTGCCACTGCCAGTCCCTGGGGCTCAGAGTTGGACCAGGGGAGTTCATTCCTTGATCAGTGTCAACCCTGGGGGCTATGCTGCTCCTTCTCTGGCATTTACTGCATCTCCTGCTCTGCACGTGCGATCCCAGGCAGTTTCCGAGTGCTCACCCTGAGCCTGCCTCCTGCTGCTTCTTCCCTCTTCATCCACCAACTGTGGGTCCCACATGCCAGGGACTCTCTTCTCCACACTCCCAATTTCACTCCCCGTGTATCTGGAAGAAAGGGTACCTGCTCCAGGGACTTTCTGCTGCAGGTTTGGCATGCAGGAAGGGGCGGAGACACATGTGGGAGAAGTGTGCCAGCGATCCTGGCAGCTTCTCCCGAGGTCAGGGCTGGGACCCGGGCTGCTCTGTCTCCCACCTCTATTTCCCAGGCTCAAAGTGCCCGGACTCTCTCCTGCAGTACCTCACCTAAACTGTCCCTAATGTGCTTTATTTAGTGGTTACAGGAGAGAGGGGGCAGTGTTCTGGGAACCTGCATTCACAGGGAAGGAAGGCAGAAAGACTCCTGATCTCCACAGTTAAATAAGCCGGGTTCCCACTGTGGGTGGTCTCAGAATGCAGTCTGGCCTGGTCTCTTGATGTTTCCTGGGCTGGTTCCTGCAGGGTGGGGCTGGATGGCCTTCAGCAGGGAGCCTGGGGCAGCAGAGGGGTGGGCAGGAGGATCTGTCTAGGATCTGCCCCACTGCTCTCATCCTGCACCTCATCTTCCTGGTGGGGAGCAGTGTGAAGCGTGAATAGCTGCTTTGTGTGTTGATCCCTCTCAAGTATTAATTATCAAATTTTTCCAATGTGGAATTTGAAGCTGTTCCAGAAACATGGGGTGGGAAATCTCCCTTCTTTCAAACAGGCACAGAGACAGTGGAGGATCCAAGGAGTTTCTATTAATGGCCCTAGGCTCAGCTGGAATGATTTCTTGAGAATTGAGCATCAAATTCAAGTTTCTTAGCTGTTACAGCATTGGTGGGTTTAAATGGCAGCCTACATGATTAGAACCACATTTCCAATGGTCAGTGGGTCCAGTATGTTTGTAAAAGAGATGCCAGGGACAGATTTATTAGGACAGATTTATGACTGGAGTTTACAAAAGCAGAACTTAGGACATCTTCCCTCCCTAGACAAGATTTCAGTGGGCAGCTGTTTCACTCATTAATTGTGAGCATCCACTTTTAAAGGTTTGTGTTGGATGGGGTCCACTTCTCTTTCTTTGATGATGTATTTGGCTGCTTTTCATTTTCTGTCTTCAGCTATCTCTTCTCCTGTAAGCAAGGCTGTCAACTGTTTTGACCTGCCACTGATCCCTTTGCAAAGTGAGAAGGGAACCAAAATTAATGCAAGTCTACTGTGTTGTCAATAACTGGAGCTACTTTTTTAAAGATTTATTTATTCATTTGAAAGAGTTACACAGAGAGGAGAGAGAGAGAGAGAGAAAGAGAGAGAGGTCTTCCATCCGATGGTTCATTCCCCAATTGGCAGCAATAGCTGGAGGTATGCCAATTTGGAGCCAGTAGCCAGGAGCTCCTTCTGAGATGAAGCTGTTTTTTTAAATAATTATTTATTTATTTGAAAGGCAGAACTTTGTCCAGGTCTCATAGGTGGGTGCAGGAGATGAGGGGTTTGGGCCAACTTCTACTGTTTTCCCAGTCCACAGCAGAGAGCTGGATGGGAAGTGCAGCAGCCAGGATCCCAACCGGCACCCATATAGGATGCTGACAAGGCAGCAGTAGCTTTACCCACTATGCAACAGTGCTGCCCACTAACGGGAGCTCTTTTAATCTGAGTTTGCATAAAGAGGAGAATTACAGCATCATAAATACAGATAAGTAACAGTTTTTCTCTGCCCAGCACTTTATATTACCCAGTGCTCCACTGAAAATCTTACATTCCACACTGTGTAATTAAGAAGGCCAGTTACTTATCTTATTTTGGGTTCTGTGTTTAAACCCATGACACTTTTGACATGGGAGGATATTAGTTCTACAATTTCATAGAGACTGGTCTTTGGAAGCATCGATAGAAGTTATAACTGTGAGAGTGGTAAGAAAGAAGAGGGGAAGAAATAAGTGCCCCTTACCTCCCTCAGAGATGTCCACAAGTGCAGTAGACGATATGCCCTTATGGTTGACTTTCTGGGACAAACTGTGTTTGAGTGCTTCACATGTTCTGATAGAAAGGTGTTGCCACCAGGTTTTTAGTATATTTTGTTAGTTTTTAAAGATTTATTTATTTATTTGAAAATCAGAGTTACACAGAGAGAGAAGGAGAGGCAGAGAGAGAGAGAGAGAGAGAGAGAGAGGTCTTCCATCAGGTTCATTTCCCCAATGGCTTCATCATTGTGAACTTTGCTCAGTTCCTGACCTATACCTTTCCTTTAACCTAGTACTTTGCCATGTAGTAGCCCATGAAAACTGCAGACTGCATAAATTAATGAATACTTGGAGGGTTGTGATTTCTTAGAGGAACATCATGAGATAGGAGGAATAAAACAAAACAAAAGTATCCTCCGTATATAGAAGGTACACTGTTTTTGCAAGCCACAGCAAAGAGGAAGAAGCAGGAAAGTAGTGAGACTGGAAAGTTTGCGGCAAAGGTAATAGGCACTGGTCAAGAATTTAACAAGCCCATTAGGAAAACATTAAGGTTTCCTTACTTCCATGTAGACTCTGCCCTCTTATGGTGAACAGGGTCCTCTAAACCCACTTGTTGCACAAATGAAAACCCAAGCATTGTCTTCTCCCACAGATGGAGTCTGCTATTGGTTTTGATTTACATTTCCCTAATGGCTAGTGATATTGGGCATGTTCATCTATGTCTTGACCATTGAGATTTCTTCTTCTGAGAAACATCTGTTTTGATCCTTGCCCATTTCTTAGCTGTACATTTTGCTTCTTATTTGGAGATTTTCCCAGTTCTATATATGTATGTTCTGGCTATCAATCTTTTGTCATAATCAGAGTTTTCAATGTTTCCTGCCATTCTGTCCATTGTATGTTCACTCTGTTGATTACTTTGTTGTGAAGATGTATCTTAATATGATATGCTCAAATTTCTATATTTTATTTTTGTTACTTGTGCTTTTGGAATCTTACCCAAAACTGTTATCTATGCTTATGTTTTATAGTTTCTCATATGTTTACTTAGTTTCTGGTTTTATATTTAGACTTTTAATTCACCTTGAGTTGCTTTTACATAGTGTATGAGGTTTTGGGTATATTTTCAGGCTTCTACATATGGATAATCACTTTCCTTTAAACCATATGCTAAAGGGGTTCTTCTTTCTCCTGTTTGTTTTCTTTCCTTTGTTAAATAGGAGTTGCCTGTAGAAAAGTCGGTTTATTTCAGCTGCCTATACTTTTACACTGAACTATGAGTCTGTTTTCCAACAGTGCTAACACTGTTTCTATATTTTTAAGATTTATTTATTTATTGGAAAGGCCAGATGCTTCTTCCAAGTCTCTCATGTGGGTGCCAGCACCGTAGAACACGGTCCATCTTCCACCAATTTCCCAGGTGCATTAGTAGGGAGCTGGATTGGAAGTGGAGCACCTGGTCTCCTAGCAGCAACATATGGGATGCATGCACAGCAGGTCAAGGCTTTAATCCACTACACCACAGCACCAAACCCTTCCTTATTTACTTCTGCTGTGATCTTTCATTATTCACTTTTTTCTACTGCCCTGCAACTTGACTCCTTCCTGTTTTTTTTCTGGGTCCTGGAGGATGGTAGTAGGTGGCTTCTGGGATCTTTTTGTGTTAGTAGATACTTGGTAATCTAAAATCACAGTTTTTAGTTTCTATATTTCTCTGCTAATCACTAGGACCTTCTGGATGACAATAGAAAATGCTGGCAGAAATGAGGATATATTAATTTGCTAAGAAAATACCACAGAGAATATGATTTAAATCATGGAATTTTACTTCTCAGAGTTGTAGAGCTTGAAAATATCAGATCAAGGTGCTTAAATAGGCTCGATTTTTCCAGAAGCCTTTCTCCGATGTGACAGACACATCTACCATTTGATCTGCTTAAAAGCACTTTCTTCAGGTAGAGTCATGTTGCTGGTTAGCACTTCCGTGTTAGAGTTTTAGGGAGGCACATTTCAGTCCATAACAGCAAAAGGGGCCCTGTGGTCTACTTCAATGACAGCCATCTCTGCGGAGGACAGAAAGTTTGGAATCAGCGTTAGGATTTCTCACAGTATTACTGTCAGTGCTATCTCCATCAAATGTGCATTCATGTACACACAAATCTACCTGTACTCATAAACACATTCAACAGTGGAAATGCCTGATGCTTGTGTATGGGTAACATCAATATAATAATCCATAAGATGACCTATTAGCAGACATTAAAAAGAGAATTAGAAAGAATGACAACAAAATCTTCAGTTACCTATATTTATGTCTATATGTATGATATTCAGTATTTATAGTTGCTAAAAGATGAATACTGATGTGTGGGAATAAAAGCTAAACCTTACCTTGCAATATTGCAGCCTAGTCTACATGAAAGATGTCTTCCTAAAACCATTCCCTGGGCCCACTCTGTGGCATAGTAGATTAAGCATCCACCTGCAGCACCAGCATCCCACATGGGCACCAGTTTGAGTCCCTGCTCCTGCACTTCCAATCCAGCTCTTTACTAATGGCCTAGGAAAGCAGTGCAATATGCCCTGAGTTCTTGGGCCCCTGCACCCATGTGAGAGACCTGGAGGAAGCTGCTGACTCCTGGCTTCTGGCACCTGGCTTCAGATCGGCCCAGCTCCAGCCATTCTGGCCATTTAGGGGTGAACCAGTCGATAGAAGACCTCTCTTTCTCTTCCTCTCTATATCTGTAACTCTGCCTCACAATAAAGAAATACATTTTTTAAAAACCTTTCACATGTTAAATTTCTTAATTGTTTTAAAGATTTATTTATTTATGTACAAGTCGAGTTACAGACAGAGAGGAGAGACAGAGAGAAAGAGAGAGGTCTTCCATCTGGTGTTCACTCCCTAATTGATTGCAACTTCCAGAGCTGTGCTGATCTGAAGCCAGGAGCCAGGAGCTAGTTCCCGGTCTCCCAGATGGGTACAGGGGCCCAAAGACTTGGGCCATCTTCTACTACTTTGCCAGGCCATAGCAGAGAGCAGGATCAGAAGTGGAGCAGCTGAGTATTGAACCGGCCCCCATATGGGATGCTGGCGCTTCAGACCAGGGTGTTAACCTGCTCCACCACAGCACCGGTCCAACATTTTAAATTTCTGATACTCTAAAGTAGTACAGGACTGCATTACGTCTAGGAAAGATGCATTTAAAAATTATAAATCTAGTGCATTTTAGCAGAAGTTTTAACAAATACTTCTGATTTTCTCAGCATTATATATAAATAAATGACATAATGAGTCATTGTCAGATTTTTAGCTTTTGACAGCCACTTATAATATTTCACAGCTTTTTGAAATGTATTGCTAGTGTGTTTTTCTCAACACATGCACTGGATTTTACCAGTTTAGTGCACATGGAGTTGCCTCTTATAGGATTTGCATTTTAATGGGTTTTCATGGCACATGTAATCAACATCTGCAAAGCCTCTAAAACACATAAATAATAACATGAATCAGGCTTTTTTCTTAAATATTAATTTATTTATTTGAAAGAGTTGCACAAATAGAGAAGAGGTAGAGAGAGAGAGACAGACAGACAGAGACAGAGAGGTCTTCCATCGGCTGGTTTACTCCCAGTTGGCCGCAATGACTGGTCTGTGTCAATCTGAAGCCAGGAGCTTCTTCAGGGTCTTTCACATGTGTGCAAGGCCCCAAGGACTTGGGCCACCTTCTAATGCTTTCCCAGGACATAGCAGAGAGCTGGTTCAGAAGTGGAGCAGCCGCGACTTGAACTGGCACCCATATGGCTTGCCAACACTGCAGGCAACAACTTTATCTGCTATGCCACAGCGCCAGCCCCACATTGCATCTTTTTAAGATGATATGGATTTAAGTTCATGAGAAATTATTAGCATAGTGGGAACTGATAGATATGCATGAAGCAGGATGGACTTGTTAGGAATGGTGATGTTAATTTTCTTATAAAATAAATAAATAAGAAATTAAATATGGTCAGACATAAATGAAGACTAAATTTTATTAGTGGTAATCCAGAAAGCACTGATCTCAGGTCTTTTTCTTCCAGTGTTAAGTTTATATTTTTAAATGCATATTAAGTGAACAAATTTCATGTAATTTATATATACAGATTGAAGAGCAAACTGATAACATCCTATCCTATCTTCCCTTGTTCTCATATTTCCAACTCCCTCCTTCTTGTTTTATTTTCTTTTAATTTTGACAGCTGCATGCTTTGATTTTATTTTAGAATCACAAGCTTTAACCCTCTACAAAATAAAGAATTCAGCAAGTAGTAGCAGAAATATCAATGAGTATATGTTGTGTACTCTATCAAAGAGTACAGAAAAGTGCTATGAACAATACTCAAATCTCAAAATGTCAATTTAACTCATATGCTGCTTTTTGTTGTCTATATATTAATTACCACCAGTCAGAGAAAACATATGGTATTTGTCTTTTGGGGACTGGCTTCTTTCATGAAGCATACTTGTTTCCAGTTCATCCATTTAGTTACAGAAGATGGGATTTCATTCTCAATTATGGTTGAATAGTATTTTACACTGTATATATAGCTCATATTTTTGTTCCAGTCACCAGTTGATGGACATCTGGGTTGATTCCATGTTAGCTATTGTGAATTGAGCTGTAATAAACATGAGGGTACAGATAACTCATGCCTGTGCATATTCTATTTCATTTCATGCGGATAAATTCCCAGTAGTCAGATGGCAGGATCACATGGTATGTTTGTTTTCAGATTTCTGAGGAACTTTGATACTGCCTTCCATAATGGTTGCACTAGCTTCATTCCCACCAACAGTGGATTAGGGTACCTTTTTCTCTCCCTCTCCACCAGCCTTTATTGTTTGTTGACCTTTTCAAAAGAATTATTTATTTGAAAGATTGAGTTACAGAGATGGAGAGGCAGAGGCAGAGAGACAGAAGTATTTTATCTGCTTGTTTATGCTCCATATGGCCCAACAGGTAGTGCTGGTCCAATCGGAAGCCAGAGTCAGGAGCATCTCCCTGGTCACCCATGCGGGTGCAGGGACCCAGGCACTTGGGCCATCCTCCACTGCCCTCCCAGTCCAGTGCAGAAAGCTGGACTGGAATAGCAGCAACCGGGACCAGAACTGGCACCCATATGGGATGCCGTCTCCACGGGTGGAGGATCAACCCAGTGTGCTATGGCACTGGCCCCCATCAGGGATATTTTTCTATAGTACTCTCTCTCCACTGTATCTTTTTCTAGTTGAAGAATTAAGGTGATGCAGGATTAATAGAAGGAGTTTGAGAGGATTGTCTCTCTTTCAATTGTGTTGAATAGTTTGAGAAGCATTAGTTCTTTAAAAGTCCTGTAGAATTCAATAGTGAGGCTGTCTGATCCTGGACTTTTGCTTGTTGGGAGGGTCTTTATTACTCATCCAATCTCTGTCTTGGTTTTTGATTTGTTTAGCTTTTCTATGTGTCTTCATGACTCAATTTTGGTATATTGTGTATGTCCAGGAATCTGTTGATTTTTACTCTAGGATTTCCAATTTGTTAGCAGTCACAACAGATGCCCACATCCTATATTGCAGTGCTAATCTGAGTTTTGGGTACTACACTTCCTAATCAGCTTCATGTTAATATCCCTGGGAAGCAATGTATAATAGCTCAAATTCTTTCATTCCTGTCGTCAAATTGGAGAACTGTAACCTCAATGGGGACTTGAGAACCTGGTCTTGCACAGTGGTAGCCATATAGAAAGTGAACCAGCAGATGGGAGATCTCTCTGCTTCTCTTTCCTTCTCTCTTTGTCTCTGTGTGTCTCTGCCTTTTTTATCATGTTAAAATATTTAATTACTTACTTGAAAGAGTTACAGAGAGAGGGAGAGACAGAAATCTTCCACCACCTAATTCATTTTTGAGATGACTTTAATAGCCAGAGTGTGGCCAGGTTGAAGCCAGGAGCTTTCCCTCCGATGTGCATGGCAGCAAGGAGCTTTTCCTGCAATGTGCGTGGCAGCATCCCAGGCACTTGGGCCATCTTTCCCTGCTTTTTCAGTCCATTGGTAAGGAGCTGGATCAGAAATGGAATAGCTGGTACTTGAACTGGTGCACATACAGGATGCCAATGTAACAGATAGCAGCTTTGTCCACTGCACCACAACCACCAGCTCCTCTATCTGCCTTTCCAATAAATAAATCTTTTGAAAAAGAACTGAAGGTAGTAAAAGTCATCATGACTGAGCAATGGCAAATTTATTGAAGTGATCTATTTTCTTAAAGATCCTTTTATGAATTTGAAAGGCAGCACTAGATGGAGAGAATGGGAGAGATTGATCTTCCTCCTGGTTTGTTCACTCCTCAAATGGCTGCAATGACTGCGGCTAGGCCAGACTGATATCAGGAGCCAGGGGCTTCTTCCAGGTCTCTCACAAGGGTGCAGGAGCCCCAATATTTGAGTCACCCTGTGCTGCTTTTCCAGACACATTAGCAGAGAACTGGATCCGTTTGGAGCATTAATGTCTATGATACTCTCCTTGCAGTTGAAGGATTTAGAATCCATTTTGATTATGGGTGGGCCAAGTACAATGTCTTCCAATTGTCCAAGGTTTGGATTAGATGGGTTCTGAGAAATTTTGTTAAAATAGTTATTAATCTTGTTTAGACAAGGTCATAGTCAAAGTGGAGGTTCTCTCCTCCCTTCAGAGAAAGGTACCTCCTTCTTTGATGACCTGTTCTGTCCACTGGGATCTCACTCGCAGAGATCTTTTGCCAGAGTGTCTTGGCTTTCCATGCCTGAAATACTCTCATGAGCTTTTCAGCCAGCTCCGAATGCCTTTAGGGCTGATTCTGAGGCCAGAGTGCTATTTAGGACATCTGCCATTCTATGAGTCTGCTGAGTATCTCACTTCCCATGTTGGATCACTCTCCCCTTTATTTACTCCATCGGTTAGCGTTAGCAGGTACTAGACTTGTCTATGTGCTCCCTTTGACTCCCAGTCCCTCCACCATGACCAACTGTGAACTGAAACTGATCACCTGGAACAGTGAGATGGCATTGGTACATGCCACCTCAATGGGATTGAATTGGAATCCCCTGGTATGCTTCCAACTCCACCACTTGGGGCAAGTCAGCCTGAGCATGTCCCAAATTATACATCTCTTCCCTCTCCCATTCCCACCACCATGTTCAACAGGGATCACATTTCAGTTAATTTTCAACACTTAAGAATAACTGTGCATCAATTACAGATCTAAACCAGTCATATTAAGTAGAACAGATAAAAAAAACTACTAAGAGGGATAATGTATTAAGTTGTTCATTAACAGTCAGGGCTATGCTGATCAAGCCACCATTTCCCATAGTGTCCACCTCACTCCAACAGGTTTCCCTCTTGGTGTTCAGTCAGTCGTCACTGATCAGGGAGAACATATGGTATTTGTCCCTTTGGGACTGGCTTATTTCACTCAGCATGATGTGTTCCAGATTCCTCCATTTTGTTGCAAATGACTGGATTTCGTTGTTTCTTACTGCGGTATAGTATTCTAAAGAGTACATATCCCATAATTTCTTTATCCAGTCTATCGTTGATGGGCATTTAGGTTGGTTCCAGGTCTTAGCTATTGTGAATTGTGCTGCAATAAACATTAGGGTGCAGACCTCTTTTTTGTTTGCCAATTTAAATTCCTTTGGGTAAATTCCAAGGAGTGGGATGGCTGGGTCGAACCGTAGGTTATCTACGACCTTGTCTAAACAAGATAAGAGTCGGAGAACTCAGAGGGCTTCCATAGCCTTGGAAACTCATGACTGGAGCATAGGGAGATTACTGATGCCATAGACAGGAGTGTCAATTGGTAAAGTCAACAACAGGAGTCACTGTGCACTTACTCCTCATGTAGGATCTCTATCCTTAATGTGCTGTACATTGAGATTTAATGCTATAACGAGTACTCAAACAATATATTTCACTTTGTGTTTCTATGGGGGTGCAAACTGTTGAAATCCTTACTTAATGCATACTAAACTGATCCTCTGTTAAAAAAAAAAAAAGAAATTATCAATTCCCAACTTGACTCTCACTGGGATTAAACATGACAATAGGTCTGCTCTGATTTCATCATCATTTTAAAAAAAAAATCATCTATTATTTTTCACTTTATGTTTCTGTGTGGGAGCAAACTGTTGAAATCCATACTTGATGTATACTAAGCTGATCTTCTGTATATTAAGATAATCAAAAATGAATCTTGATGTGAATGGAAGGGGAGAGGGAGTGGGAAAGGGGAGGGTTGTGGGTGGGAGGGACGGTATGGGGGGGAAGCCATTGTAATCCATAAGTCGTACTTTGGAAATTTATATGCATTAAATAAAAATTAAAAAAAATAGTTATTAATCATAACTCTCAGTTTAAGCTTTTCTTACCAAATTTTCATGTTTGCTGGTGTTTATATCTATGGGAAAATTGGGTCTCTGGATTGCAACCAATGAAAGCATCCAGACTAACAGTAATAAGGTCAACAGTCAGCAGAATGATGTCCAGCTGAACTGAAATAGCTTTTCTTATTTGGTAGAGGGGTTACCTCCTGCATTATGCTGACATACTGTCATAGACAGTAGATATTGGAGCCTGTCCCTTCTGCCAAATGGAGAATACCATATTTTGGTCCATCATATATATATTTATATATTATAATATATATTATATATTATACTATATATTTCTATACATAATATAGAATTGCATATAATTATTATAAATATATAATTGTATATAATTATTATATATGAATTTGTTATTTATATATAAATAATTATTTCTGATCCAGCTCCTTACCAATGGATTGAAAAAGCAGTGAAAGATGCTCCAAGTACCTGGGTTCCTGGGACACACATCAGAGGAAAAGCTCCTGGTTTCAACCTGGCCACACTCTGGCTATTGAAGTCATCTCAATAATATATATATATATATATATATATATATATATATATATATAAATACATATAATAAATTATATAATATTATCTGTTTATAATTATATATTATATAATATATTGTATGATAAATTATAATATATTTTATATATGAATGTATTTATATACATAAATATATAAATAAATGTAAATATATATATAAGGAATTTATTTATGTAGTTGACAGGTTTACTTACAGAGAGTGAGAAGAAGAGACACAGAAAGGTCTTCCATATGCTCATTTACTCCCCTAATGACTGCAATGTCTGCAGCTGGGCCAATCTGAGCTAGGAGCTTCCAGGTCTCCCATATTTTGGCAGGGACCAAAGCACTTGGAACAGCTTCTACTGCTTTCCCAGGCTATTGCAGAGAGCTGGCTGGGAAAAGGAGAAATGGGGACTAGAACTGGTGCTCATATGGGGTGCCAGCATTGCAGGTAAAGGATTACACCACTGCACCACAGTGCTGGCCCCAGTCTATCCTTTATTAAGGAGATCTCAGTAATCATGTTCAGGTATTGCTGTCCTATATTCATGGCCAAAGTCCTAGCAGGCAACATGGTTTGGAGAATCATAAGCACAAGGTGTGTAGGAGACTTCATTTCTCATACAGCACAGTTAATAACAAGGTTCCAAGAGGGGAAATTACTTGCATCATAGTCTTTGAGAACTAATGGACATCACAGGTGATCTAAAGAATTTAGAAGGTTTGTGAGCCCCTAGAGTGAAAAAGTCACTGGGAGCACAAGGACAGTGCCTAGAGTTTATTTTGATGGATTTTAGCCCCTTTCATTGGAGGGAGGCCCGAAGAAGCTGGACTGATTAGTAAACCTCAGAAGTGTCTTTTCAAGGTGAAGGCAAACTGAGACTGAGGGGTTTTTGGAAAAACGTTGAACAAAAGACATTTCCCACACGTGGTTAAGACACATCATTTATCTACTGATTTTCATCAGATCTGTTAACATTAGGTATAAGGTACAGTGGACATGGTGGATGGCATATAGCAATATGATTTTAGTAATATATCATGAGGTGCTTTTTTTAAATGGATTTAGCAGGTAAAATTGGGCTACCTAATGGGATGTAGCTGGAATAATCACCTTTTTGTTAAATAAATCTGAGGTAATAAATGTTAGTGTATGAAGACATTGAGTTTTCTTTTATTGGGCCTTCTTGGTTATTTTAATCTGGGATCTGCGAATTCTCATTTTCTTTATTTTATTCCTCATCATGTCGGACCAACTCTGCTGCTTTGGGGATTTTTTTAGTACATCTGACATTTGGAAATTTAGACAATAGTATAGTTAAAATGAGATGTACCAAGTAAAGTATTTATTTTTATTCTGATACATATTTTGGAATTCTTCTAAAATTCCTATTGAGTATCCTTGTTAAATTTAGTTGCATCCCAGGTTAAGACTTATTGGAGGCAGGCTCCATGGCTCAATAAGCTAATCCTCCACCTGCGGTGCAGGCACACCAAGTTCTAGTCCTGCTGGGAGAGCCAGATTCTGTCCCAGTTGCTCCACTTCCAGTCCAGCTCTCTGCTATGGCCCAGGAGTGCAATGGAGGATGGCCAAAGTGCTTGGGCCCCGTACCTGCATGGGAGACCAGCAGGAAGCACTTGGCTCCTGGCTTTGGATCAGCGCCATGTGCCAGCCGCAGCACACTGGTGGCAGCGGTCACTAGGGGGTAAACCAACAGAAAAAGGAAGACCTTTCTCTCTGTCTCTCTCACTGTCCACTCTGCCTGTCAAAATAAAAAATAATTTTTATAAAAAGACTTATTGGAGCCACTTTAGTGATTACACCCATGAAACTTTGTTAATAAATGCAAATAGAACCTGGGAAAATTGATGTATATCTTATGCTGTAGAGACTTAAGATTGAACATCTTTTTTTAATCTTTTTTAATTATATAATTTAAAAACAAATTTTAGATTTTTTTTTTTTTACTTTACTAAGTCACAGCTCTGGCCCCATTAATATGACTTAACAATGTTTTTTCCTCTCAGACTTATCTCTATTGTTTCAGTTAACTGCATGCCTTTTCTTTACATTCAGATTCCCTCAGCTGTCAAAGCTTATTCATCTTAATTCTGTTGTTCCTATTTCCCTCCCTTTTATTCTGTCCCTAGGCTAATTGAGATCATGATTCTCCATTCCTTCTGTGTGGTGTCACAGTAGGCTTGAAGTGTTCTTTTTCTCTTCTGATTTCTAAAGAAAGAAATTATGTATTCCCCCAGTTTAGATATTTTAATAATGCACTCTAAAACAAAGGTTAAA
The DNA here is from genome assembly GCF_964237555.1 of Oryctolagus cuniculus. NCBI lineage: Eukaryota > Metazoa > Chordata > Mammalia > Lagomorpha > Leporidae > Oryctolagus > Oryctolagus cuniculus. The sequence continues at coordinate 40,769 of NW_027208384.1, read as the reverse complement.
TGTTCTTAATTTGACAAGAATTTTCGGGGCCAGTGGTGTGGCATAGTGGGTAGAGCCACCACTTGCAGTGCTGGCAGCTCATATGGATCCAGATCTCTGCTATAGCCTGGGAAAGCAGTAGAAGATGGCCCAAGTCCTGGGCCCCTGCACCCATGTGGGAGACCTGGAAGAAGCTCCTTGCTCCTGGCTTTGGATTGGCACAACTCTGGCCATTGCAGCCAACTGGGGAGAGAACCAGTGGATGGAAGACCCCTCTCTCTTCTCTGCCTCTCTCTGTGCAACTCTGACTTTAAAATAAATAAATAAATCTTTAAAAAAAGATTTTTTTCTAATTTTAGATTTGTTCTACTTCATTGCCACTTCAGGGTGTGTGTAAGGAGTGCATATCCAGTTTTTCTATTTTGGAATTTTGGGATTTTGTATTAGCTCTGCTGTGTATTCATTTTTCTTGAGCATTGGTGATATCTTCTCCTTAGTTGTATTAAGAGAGAGAGCAATAGCCCTCATGTCTTTTTAGGTAAGTAAGACATATTAAAAACAGAGCATTCAGTATACATTCATAGTATTTTGACTTGTTCAATTGATTTTCCTGACCTCCCTTGGATATTCTTGGTCTTTGCTGTACAACTTTCTATACTCATTAATTCTTTGATATTCCCAAATCCAGAAAATGAATGACTCAACAGCTGTGTTCCTGTATTTGCTGGGACTCAGGGTAAGAAGCAAAGTGGAGGTGTTCAGGAATCTAAAGTTACATGCTACATAGCAAAGCACATCATTTCCTATACAAAGTGACTGGGAAATCCAGAATCTTTTGCACACATATTGGATCCTGAACTATTACTGGACTATTCAGTAAGATTTTAATGTATTTATTTTCTGTGTGTGTGTTTGTATTTCTAAATAAACTCTGCTGGGCTACTTAACATTAACATGTATTGCAGAATTCTTTCATCAGTTTTTACTTTTAAAAAGTTTCTCTTTCAGTTTTATGGGAGAGGGTAGAAGTTTCCTGCTATGTAACTGAAAGTTCATTCATTCATTAAAGTTAAAAATATTTGTTGCAAATTGGTAGAATACTATTAATTCTCATGTGATTTACATGAAACTAAATACATTCTCTATTTTGTTTTGCTTAAAATTTCTGCATGTGTGGACTTCTTTTTTCCTTCTTGCCCCAAATCCCTTTGTGTATTGGGATGGCAAATGGGTTTTACACTGGAGAAAACATGTTATTTTGGCAAAGAAGTACTTAGCCTTCCTGCTTCAAGTATTCAAATATTGCATTGGAAATCAGTATATTTGTTTACTGTACAAATGTCCTTCATACAATTTTGTAATCTTCTGGGATGGGAGAGGAAGCAGGAAATAGGAGGATTATGGGTGGGAGGGATGTTTTGGGGGAGGGGAAGCCACTGTAATCCAAAAGCTGTACTTTGGAAATTTATATTTATTAAAAAAATTAAACAATTTTGTAATCTTCATCTTCCTTTTTATTTCATCCTTTTTAAAAAAAGATTCATTTATTTTACTTGAAAATCAGAGTTACACAGAGAAGGAGAGAGAGAGAGAGAGAGCAGTCTTCCAACCGCTGGTTCACTCCCCATTTGGCCACAATGGCTGGAGCTCTGCCAATCCAAAGCCAGGAGCCAGCAGCTTCTTTTGGGTCTCCTATGCAGGTGCAGGAGCCCAAGGGCCTGGGCCATCCTCTACTGCTGGATAGTAAGTCTTACTTGCCTAAAAAGATGGATAGTAATTTGAGTAGCCAGGACTTGAACTGGCACCCAATTGGAATGTCAGCACTGCAAGCCACAGCTCTACTTGCTACTCCACAGCATCGGCCCCCTAAATTCTTATGAGTATTGCTACACGATTGGAATTTATAATTGATAATGCTGAACAATTGAAACTGTCTTATTTACAATTGTAGGACTGGATATGGCAGTTCTACTTGAAGTAAAGTATGTAGCCTGCTTATTGTATGATTTTCGGAAAAGCATGTATTTATATATAACAGCAGATCTGTTAATCATTTAAAAGTGAATTGTCATGATTACCCAGATGTAAAGAATGCAATATGTGCTAATGAGTTAGCAGTCACAGACATTTAGAATTAGAGGGATTTTAGAACTTTTTCAATACTGCAGTTTTTATGAAAAACTAATAATTTTTTTTATTTGACAGGTAGAGTTATATACAGTGAGAAATCAGAAAGGTCTTCCTTCCATTGGTTCAGTCCCCAGATGGCTGCCACAGTTGGAGCTGTGCCCATCCAAAGCCAGGAGTCAGGTGCTTTCTCCTGGTCTCCCATCCGGGTGCAGGGCCCAAGCACTTGGGCCATCCTCTACTGCCTTCCCGGGCCATAGCAGAAAGCTGGACTGAAAGAGGAGCAACCAGGACTAGAACACTTTGCCCATAAGGGATACCAGCACCACAGGTGGAGAATTAACCAAGTGAGCCACGGCGCTGGCCCCCGATAAATTTACTCTTAACAAAATATCAAAATATCTTATTTAGTATAAAGTTAGTCGTGAAAAGAGACTACCTTGTTGAACACAGAAATTTGAGATTATATTTCTTGGTATTAATTTGCATCTTAAGGCTTATTGCCTAGTTTATTTCAATATTTCAATCTAATATTCCTAATAATATCTTGTACTTAGTGGTTCACTGTGTGCCAGACAATATTCTTTTGATTTTTTAAAAGATTTATTTATTTATTTATTTGGAAGTCAGAGTCACACAGATAGTGAACAAGAGGAAGAGAGAGAGAGAGAGAGGTCCTCCATCTGCTGGTTCACTCCCCAGATGGCCTAAAAGGTCAGAGATATGCCAATCTGAAACCAGGAGCCAGGACCTCTTCAGGGTCTCCCATGCAGATTCAGGGGCCCAAGGACTTGGGCCAACTTCCTACTGCTCTCCCAGGCTATAGCAGACAGCTGAATGGAAAGTGGAGCAGCCTGGACTTGAACCGGCCTCCATATGGGATGCCCCCACTGCATGCAGTGGCTTTACTAGCTACACCACAGCACTGGCCTCAAGACAATGCTCTAAAATGATGCATTAATTATTCCCAAATATTGAAAAGTGGCATGGTACACATTTGAATGTGTTGTTTTGTACTAGTTGTAGAAAGAGTTTAAAATATATTTAGATTTAAAAATGTAAGCTTTGATCTAAAGGTTTACTTTCCCTTAAGGTGCCTGTTTGGAAACTGAGAGATCATTGAAGTCTCAAGATAGAGTACAACTGATCTTATCCAAGCCTCCTTTATCACATGAGGATGCTAAATGCCAAGCCCAGAGAAGTAAAGTGAATTGTTCAAGGTCACATAGGTAAGTTGTGGCAGGGATAATTCTGTATTAGCATTAGGTATCCTGATACATAGGCCACTGTTCTGTCAATTTTGTACTCCTTCTGGAGTTAAAGATTCTAAGTTGTGGAAAATTGAATTTGGAAATTTAGTGGTTGCTATGTTGTTATGGTGAGAAATTTCTGTGTATAGCTATGAGTTGCTTAAATTTTATTCAATATATTTTTCTAGTATGTTTGCTATTTATTTGAAATGTATAACAAGTAGCTTCATCTATTTGCCAAAAGAATTTTTAAAGATTTATTTATATTATTTGAAAGTCAGAATTACACAGAGAGAGAAGGACAGGCAGAGAGAGTGGTCTTCCATTCACTGGTTCACTCCACAGTTGGCCTCCATGGCTGGAGCTGTGCTGACTGGAAGGCAGGAGCCAGGAGCCTCTTCCTGGTCTCCTATGCAGGTGCAGGGGCCCAAGGACTTGCACCATTTTATAGTGTTTCCCAGGCCATAGCAGAGAGCTGGATAGGAAGTGGAGCAGCCAGGTCTTGAACTGATGCCCCTATGGAATACCAGCACTGCAGGTGGCAGCCTCACCCACTATGCCACAGTGCCAGCCCTTGCCAAAAGAATTTATAGAAGCTATTCCATATATACACTTAACAATTATTTAGTTACTTGACATGAACTATCCCTGCATATTTGAAAATTTTGAATGGTATCACTTGGGTTTTAAGAATGTTATATTTTAGGTCTCTTAATATTTTTAGTGATGATGTTTTAAAGGCCCTTTCTGTTTTATGAAAAATGATAAGGATTTTGTTTTACAATGGCCATAGTATTACTACTTAAAGCAATAGATTAAATAAAACTTTTAAACAAAGTCATTTAATACTGAATTCTAACACACTGGTATATTTTAAAGTGAGAAGCCGGATTTCTTTCAGATATTCTAAAGAAGAATGATAATCAAAATTGAAGACATCTACAGTTTTTAATCACTTGTTTTAAGTATTGGTCATAATGGTCCAATTTTGAGTTTAATTTTAATTAGCTTTTAAATGATTCAATATGTTTTATAGAAAAAATTCGGAGAACATAATTATATACTCAACCTCCCTCCCTTCTTTTTCCTTCTTTGTCATTTTTTTTAGCTTATGAAATGACATTTTCAGTTTACATTACATTAAAAAGGGTTCTTGAATCAAGGGACAAGTTTAACAGGCAAAAAGCAAAAAGATCGTAATTTAGAGGGAATATAGACAATGGCTCTAAACAATATTTGAATATCACATCTAAACAATATTTGAATAAATTGATAAATATTTTAATTTCTCCTACTAAAATGCTCAAAGTCTTTAATTATTTATCAAATATTAGTGCAAAATTATGGATTTAAATGATCCCAAAAAGTGATGAATTTTTGTGTAATAAAGTCCAATTTTTGTCAAGGCTTTTTGACAGTCTCACAGAAAACTTATGTTTGTGAATGGGAAGAATAATACCAAAATATCCATACTACCAAAAGCAATTTGCAAATTCAATGTAATCCCAATCAACATACCAACGATGTTCTCAGAGCTAGAAAAAATGATGCTAAAATTCACATAGAAACATGAGAGATGCTTAACATCTAAAGTAATATTATAAAGCAAAAAAAAGCTGGAGACATCACACCATATTTTAAGACATATTACAGGGGTCAGCACTATGACATAGCAGGTAAAGTCACCGTCTGCAGTGCCGGCATCTCATATGGGTGCCAGTATGTTTCCCAGCTGCTCCACTTCTTATACCCCTCTCTGGTATAGCCTGAGAAAAAAGTAGAAAATGGCCAAAGTCTTTGGGCCCCTGCACCTGCATAGAGACCTGGAAGAAGCTCCTGACACTTGGATTCAGATCAACAGAGCTCCGGCCATTGTGACCATTTGGGGAGTAAACCAGTGGATGGAAGACCTCTCTCTCTCTCTGCCTCTACCTCTCTGTAACTCTGCCTTTCAAATAAATATACTGCAAAAAAAAAAGAAGAAGTGTTAGCACTGATATAATAACAGACACATAGTTCAATGGAAAAGACTTGGTAGCATAGAAATAAACCCAAATTTCTACCAGCAACTCATATTTAACAAAGGAACTAAAATGAACTGGAGAAAGAAGAATCTCTTTCACAAGTGGTGCAGAGGAACTTGATTATCCATATGTAGAAGCCTGAAAAGAGACTCCAACATCTCTTACACTATGTGAAAGTGAACTCACAGTGAATTAAAATGTAATCATAAGACCCAAACCCAAGTACACATAGGGAAACTCTAAATATTGTCAACACACAATAGCTTTTGGGTAAGATTCCAATAGCAATAGTCACAAAAATAAAAACAGAGACATTTGAGTATATCCAACTAAGATACTTCTTCACAACAAAGTAAACATCAGAGTGTAGATACAATGAACAGATGGCAGGAAAAATTAAAACTCTGAATGTTTACAGATTTCCAGAACATTTACATGAATTGGAAAAACTCCAAAAAATACAGTGAAGAAACAGGCAAGGATCTGAATAGACATTTCTCAGAAGAAATGTACATGGTCAAAACATGTGAATATGCCCGATGTCACTAGCCATTATGTAAATATAAATCAGAACACCATATCAGTCTCCAACACCTGTGGGAGAATACAACACTCAGGTGTTTGTGTGTGCAGCAAGTGGGTTTAGAGGACCCTGTTCACCTCTGGAGAGCAGAGCCTACAGGGAGGTAAAGAAACCTTACTGCGCAGGGGCATGCTAATCTTCTCTGTATCATTCCAATTTTAGTATATGTGCTGCCAAAGCGAGCACATGTGCTGCCGAAGCGAGAAAGAGATGAAAAGAATTTATCTCAGCTAGCCACTAATATTCAAGAAACAAGGTCTTCAGGAAAGCCAACTCAACTGACATTTTCATGTCATTGTTAAATAAAGGAAAAATTATCTAGGTTCAGCAATACGTAGTTTATAAGAGAAAGACTACAGAGTAATTTCCTTGGCATAGAAATAACTTTGTTTGTTTTTTTTTTTTTTTTTTTTTTTTTTTTTTTTTTTTTTTTTTTTATCCATGAGGGCTTGCTATCACCACCACACACCCACATCCCATATACAAATGCCTGGCTTGAGTGGTAGCTTCTCTGCTTTGAGGCAAGTTTCTGCTAGTGTGCACCCTGGGAGGAGACGGAGGATGGCAGAAGTGCTTGGGTCCCTGCACCCAAATGGGACATCAGAATGAATTCCCAGTTCCTGGTTTTGGCTTGGTCAAGCTTTGGCTATTGCAAGTGTCTGGGGAGTGAAGCAGTGGTTCCCTCTTCCTGTCACTCTGCCTTTCAAATCAATAACTGTTGTTGGTAATGACTAATAATGATATTCACTGATTGTCAAATTTTGAATCTATTAATTATAGACAATTTCTCTTTGTATTTTTAAACTTTCATAATGTTCTGTAGCCAATTTCATCACTAGAAATAAAAACTTTTCCTCAAAAAAAAAAAAAAAAGAAACCTTACTGCTTTCCTAATGTGCTTATTAAGTTCTTGACCAGCGCCTGTTAGTCTTGCCACAAACTTTCTAGTCTTACTACTTTCCTTCTTCTTCTTCTTCTCTGTGACTTGTAAAATAGTATACATTCTATATACTGTGGATACTTTTGATTTATTTTATTCCTTCGGTCTCCTATGAAGTTCCTCCACAAAAGCACAGCCCTCAAAATATTCATTCATTTATGCAGTCTGCAGATTTCATGAGCTACTAAATTCCAAGTAGTATGTTAAAGGCAAGATCTGGGCCTAAGAGAAAAGTGGTCTAAATTCTGTGCCTAGAAGAGGATTTGGGACATAGTAGAACTTCAGTGAAGTGCTATGTGAATGACATGCACTCATTAAATGAGTAATCTAAAGCATACACTTCATTTAAGCAACACAGCAGCCCTACTCACCTCAGGTAGAGCAATTGAGAGGAATAATGTGAACAAAAATAAGACATCAATAAGTTGAATAATAACAGAGAAAAAACAAAATGAGATAGATGCCAACATTACTGAGCTATTTTTGAGGAATTAAATTGATAGAGGGGCTGGCATTGTGGCCAAGTGGGGAAAGCTGCAATCTGTGAGGCCAGCATAACATCTGAGTTCCACTTTGAGTTTAGGAATCTCCACTTCCAATTTAGCTCACTGCTAAACACCTGGGAAACCAGCAGAAGATGGACGAAGGACTCAGGTCCTTGCCACTCATGTGGGAGACTTGGATGAAGCTCCTGACTCCAGCATGCCCCAGGCTCAACTGTTGAAACTCTCTGGGGTGTGAGCCAGCAGATGAAAGCTATCTATGTCTTTCCCTCTCTCTCTAAATCCACCTTTCAAATAATAAAGATTTAATAAACAAATTAACTGATTTCAAAATACACAAAAACATGAACAATACTATATCATTTTTATGCCAAACTGATAAAAAATAACAAATGCTAGAGAGCACATGGGAAAAGAAAACCACCATATATGGTAGGTGAAAACACAAGTTAGTACAGATGTTATGCAGAACAGTATGGTCATTCCTTAAAAAGGATAAAAATTGGGGCTGGCGCTGTTGTGCAGTGAGTTAAAGCCCTGGCCTGAAGGGCCAGCATCCCATTTGGGTGCCAGTTCTAGTTCCAGCTGCTCTTCTTCCAATCCAGCTCTCTGCTATCTCCTGGGATAGCAGTAGAAGATGGCCCAAGTCCTTGGGCCCATGCACCCATGAGGGAGACCCAGAGGAAGCTCCTGTCTCCAGGTTTCAGAATGGCATAACTCTGGCCTTTGTAGTCATCTGTAGAGCGAACCAGCTAATGGAGGACCTCTCTGTGTCTCTACCTCTATTGTAACTCTTTCAAATAAATAACAAAAATTAAACTAAGATAAAAATTGACCTACCATGTGAGAGTTATCTTGCTCTTGGCTATATAGAATAAGGAAATTTTATTAGAAGGAAAGGAGGAGAGCATATCAAAGATACAGCAATTTTCCCATAACACAGCCACTATAACACAGTTCACTGCAGCCAGGATGTGAAACCAATCTAGCTGTCCATCAATGAAAAACAATGGACAGGGCAACCTCTTTTAGATACAAAAAAAGAACAAAATATTATTAAATTAATTGAAATAAGCCAGAAGCAGGAACACAAATGTCACCTGGTCCTTGTCGCATGTGGAAGTGAAAGAAAATAATGGATCTGAACACAGAACTGTGATTACTAGAGGCTGAGAAGGGAAGCAGCTAGGGATAGAGGGGGATTGGATAATAGGTATCAAAAATCAAAGAGGCAGAAAGAACTTCTGGTGTTCCATAATATAATGAGATGACTACATTCAACCATATTAGGTTCTGTGTAAAGAACTGAAGGAGAGGAGCTGGTAGTCTCAAATCATGGAGAAGAATTAGAAACTGTAGTTGCTTGGGGGCCAGCATTGTGGCACAGTGGGCTAACACCCTGGCCTGAAGCACCAGCATCCCCTGTGGGTACCAGTTCTAGTCCTGGCTGCTCCTCTTCTGATCCAACTCTCTGCTATGGCCTGGGAAAGCAGTAGAAGATGGCCCAAGTCCTTGGGTCCCTGCACCCAAGTGGGAGATCTGGAAGAAGCTCCTGGTTCCTGGAATCAGATTGGCAGAGCTCCGGCCATTGTGGCCATCTGGGGAGTGAACCGGCAGAGGAAGACCTCTCTCTCTCTCTGCTGCTACTTCTCTCTGTAACTCTGTCTTTCAAATAAATAACTCTTTAAAAACTTAATAAAACTGTAGTTGCTTAGCTTGATCACTTTTTACTGCATAAATGTGTGCAAATATTGCACTACACCCTGTAATAATGCATGACTAGGACACATTAATCACAAATTATTTCAATGAAATTTTAAAAATTAGAAGCATTTCTTTATATTAACAATGAACTATTTGAAAATGAAATTAGAGAAACATTTCCATGCATAGCAGCATAAGAACCAGGAACCAATGTCTTCAATGTTATCAGTGATGAATCAGATTCACAGCCCCCAGCACTCAGTTTTTGCCATATACTTTACCATGGCAATTGTGGGCATATAGTAGTAAATCAATGGACAGGAATCCTTTGTCTCTAAATCTGCTAAATAAATAAACAAGGAATTCATCAAAGAAAAAGAGATATCAATTTGGATGCCAGGCACAAAAACACATGCACTTGAGCTATCCTCCAGTTTGTGATGCCAACAAATCTTTCAGACATGTTACATTTTCAGAGACTTTTCTGTAATCTTGCTAAGCTTTCTGGAAATCTGCCTTATAGCAAAGGGTTTCCCAATTCCATTACACTCATGATTTTTCTTTTGTGTGATATATTAGTTTACCATCTAGAGATAATTTATGGTACAAAACTTTTCTATGCATGCATGTTTTCTCATTTGTGAGTCTATTCATGGGAATTGAAGACTGATTTATAACAGAAATACATTTTCCAAATTCATTGCATAGACTTTTGTTCCTTATGAATTCTCTGAAGTCTGTTGATGTCTAATTTCTGGCTAAAGGTTTTATTGTATTTACAGCATGCAAAGACTATCACCTTTTGTGAATTCTGTGTCTATACAAGCCTGAAATAAAGAAAATGTTTTTGCACAATCAGTATACGCCTAAGAAACCACCTGTGTCAATTCTCTGATGTACCATTGACTTCTGACTCTAATAATATTTATAAGCTTTCTCCTTTACATGAGTCTCTGTTGGATAGGATGTGATTTCCAGCAAAAGGTTTTGTCACAATACTTACATGAATTTTGGAGAAAAGCTCTTCCACATTCATTATATTGTTAAGGTCTCTCCCTTGTTCAAATTCCATGATGGATTATGAGGCATTACCTATGTGAAATGACTTTCTCACATTTATTTCATTCATTAGATATATATGTTGTGCATTCTGATATAAGGAGAGATTTGGGCAGAGCTTTCCAACACTCATTACACCCATAAGGTTTCTCTCCCACGTGAATTCCCTGTTGTCTTATGAGGTATGGCTTCTAATTAAAGGGATTTTACTTTCAAAGGAGTTTTTCCCTATATGAATTTGATGATGTACAATGAGGGCTGAATTATGGTAAAAGGCTCTGAGTCATTACATTCATAAAATTGCTCCCCATGAGAATTCTTTTATGTTTGATGAGGTCTGATTTGCACCACAAAGGCTATTCACATGTATTATATTCATGCATTTCTCCCCTTGGTGAATTCTCTAATATTTCATGAGATATAACTTGCACAAAAAGGTCAAGTAGAAAATTCCCTGTGTGGATACTCTGATATCTTATGAGTTATGAAGTACAGCAAAGAGGCTTTCCACCATCCTTCCATCCATAAAACCTACCTAAATTGAGCAACAAAGATATAGAAAACCTAAACACACACATAACCAGATGGAAATGATACCAGTAATAAAGACCATCACTACCAAGAAAACCCCAAAACTGGAAGGCTTCACTGCTGAATTCTAACAGACATTTAAAGCACTAACTGCAATTCTTCTCAAGTTATTCAAAACAATTGAGAGAGAGGCGATTCTCCCAAATTCTTTCTATGAAGCCAACATCACCTTCATTCCTAAACTTGAAAAAAGTGCAACAAAGAAAGTAATTATAGACCAATTTCCCTGATGAACATACATGCAAAGATCTGCAACAGAATTCTGGCCAATTGAATCCAACAATGCATCAGAAAGATCATCCACCCAGACCAAGTGGGATTTATCCTTGGTATGCAAGGATGGGACCAAAGGCTTTTCCACAGTCATTTCATTTATAAGCTTTCTCCATGGTGTGAAGGCTCTGATACTTTCTGAGGTTTGACTTCTCAGCAAAGGTTTTTCCACAGTCATTGCAATCATAAGGTTTCCCCCAGTACAAATTGTCTGATGCTTTGTGAGCTTTGATTTCTCAGCAAAGGCTTTTCCACAATGATTGCATTCATAAGGTTTCTCCCCTCTGTGAATTCTCTGATGATTTATGAGGTTTGCCTTCTGGCCAAAGGATTTTCCATAGTAATTGCATTCATAAGGTTTCTCACCTGTGTGAATTCTCTGATGATTTATGAGGTTTGCCTTCTGGCCAAAGGATTTTCCACAGTCATTACATTCAAAAGGTTTCTCACCTGTGTGAATTCTCTGATGATTTATGAGGTGTTTCTTCTGGCCAAAGAACTTCCCACAGTCATTAGATTTGTAAGATTTCAACCCTGTGTGAATTCTCTGATGTCTAATGAGATCTGACTTCTGGTGAGTGGTTTCCACACAATCATTACACACATGAGGGTTTTCCACAATATGAGTGCTGTGATGGAGGGTATTTAATACTGAATGAATTCCCACAAGGTTTACATGCATAGGATTTCTTCCCTATATTTGGTCTATGATTCAGTCTAACATGTGATTGGTAAATGACAGGTTCCACAGTCCCAATATACTTATAAATGTTCTCTCTTTTCAGGTGAATACAATCAGAATTCCACAGTCAGTCAGCTGGGAGGGGTGGATGAATCCGGAAACAGCTGGTTTCCTTGTACTAAAACAAGCGCCATATCACGAAGGACTCTTGCATTTCTTTTTCTTTTTTGCATTTTTCACATTTTCTTATTTATCATGGTTTGTAATAAATTTTCTGATGTGGGTTGTGGTTTTGAGGCTGGCTTAAGGAGTTCAGGGAACCAGAGGAATGGTCTTTTTCAATTAGGGCACAGCTGTTGTTTCTCTCCAATTCTGGCTTTCTGTAATTGCTTTGGGTGCCTCAGGCAATTTTTCATTTTGAGCGACTTTTTCCTAAATGCTTTGTTGGTCTGAGTTGGTTTTGCCTTTTTCCTTTTCAAATTGTGTATTCTGATGCAATACAAACAAGGGTTTAGAACGAGGATCCATCAGGAAATTGAAAAACAGAACATATTGGGTTTTCATGATTAGAAATCATAGGCAACATGACCAAGATGAGTTTTTGGGTTTTGGAAAATGACATAGAACCCTTCCACTGAGGGGCAGATATTAATTTCCTCCAAATCGAGAGTGAGTGCGATTTTCAGGTGAATTCAATCAGAATTCCACAGCCAGTCAGCTAGGAGGGGTGGATGAATCCGGGAACAGCTGGTTTCCTTGCAACTAAATCAAGCCCAATATCACAAAGGACTCTTGCATTTCTTTGGCTTCTTTCTCTTTTTTCTTTTTATCATGGTTTGTAATGAATTTTCTGATGTGAGCTTTGGTTTTGAGGCTGCAATATAGAGTTCAGTGCACAGGAGGAATGGTCTTTTTCAAACAGGGCATAGCTGTTGGCCTGCTTCAATTCTGGCTTGCTGTCATTGTTTTGGGTGCCTCAGCCGATTTGTGGTTTCTTGTGTGGCAATTTCCTAAATGTTTTCTGGGTCTGAGTTGGCGTTGCCTTCTTCATTCCCAAATTCTGTATTCTGACGCAACACAAACAAGAGTTTGGACAGAGTAGCCATTATGAAATAAAAAACATTACAAATGGGCATTTGAAGAATATAAATCTACAGGTAACACGACCAAGGTGAGCTTTTGTGTTTTGGAAAATCAAATGGAACACTTTGGCTGAGGTGACAGATATTAATTGCCTCCAAAATGAGTTTCACTATGATTTTCAGGTTAATTCAGACAGAATTCCACAGGCATCAGCTGGAGGTGTGGATGAATCCGGGAACATTCGGTTTTCTTGAGACTAAATCAAGTCCAATATCATCATGGATTCTTGCATTTTTTTGGCTTTTTTCTCATTTTTCTTATTTATCATGGTTTGTAATGAATTTTCTGATGTGAGCTTTGGTTTTGAGGCTGGCATATTGAGTTCAGGGCACAAGAGGAAGGTTCTTTTTCAACCAGGGCACAGCTGTTGGCTTGCTCCACTTCTGGCTTGCTATCATTGTTTTGGGTGCCTCAGCCGATTTGTGGTTTCTTGAGTGCCAATTTCCTAAATGTTTTCTGGGTCTGAGTCGGTTTTGCCTTCCTATTCCCAAATTTTGTATTCTGATGCAATACAAGCATGTTTTGGAGAGTAGCCATTATGAAAGAAAAAAAAAAAAAAACACAGCGCATTGCCATTTCAGGATTAGAAATCTACAGGCAACACAACCAAGATGAGTTTCTGTGTTTTGGAAAATGACATAGAACGCTTCTGCTGAGGGGACAGATTCTAATTCCCTCCCAAATGAGTGTGAGTGCGATTTTGAGGTGAATTCAATCAGAATTCCAGAGTCAGTCTGTGGAAGGGGGGGATGAATCTGGAAACAGCCAGTTTCTTTGTGTCTAAATCCAGCCAAATATCACAAAGGACTCTTGCATTTCTTTGGCTTTTTCACATTTCCCTTATTTATCATGGTTTGTAATGAATTTTCTGATGTGAGCTTTGGTTTTGAGGCTGCAATATAGAGTTCAGGGCACCGGAGGAATGGTCTTTTTCAAACAGGGCACAGCTGTTGGTTTGCTCCAATTCTGGCTATTGTCTTTGTTTTGGGTGCCTCAGCTGAAATTTGGTTTCTTGAGTTTCACTGGGATTGTCAGGTTAATTCAGTCAGAATTCCACAGGCAGTCAGCTTTAGTGGTGGATGAATCTGGGAACAGCCAGTTTCCTTGCAACTAAATCAAACCCAATATCATTATGGATTCTTGCATTTCTTTGGCTTTTTCACTTTTTTCTTATTTATCATGGTTTGTAATGAATTTTCTGATGTGAGCTTTGGTTTTGAGGCTGCAATATGGAGTTCAGGGCACAAGAGGATGGTTCTTTTTCAATCAGGGCACAGCTGTTGGCTTGCTCCACTTCTGGCTTGCTGTCATTCTTTTGAGTGCCTCAGCCGATTTGTGGTTTCTTGTGTGGCAATTTCCCAAATGTTTTCAGGGTCTGAGTTGGCTTGGCCTTCTTCCTTCCCAAATTTTGTATTCTGATGCAATGCAAAGAAGAGTTTGTATAGAGTAGCCATTATGAAATAAAAAGCCTAACAAATATGCATTTGAAGCTTAGAAATCTATAGGGAACATGACCAAGGTGAGTTTTTGTGTTTTGGAAAAAAAATGGAACACTTTGGCTGAGGTGACAGATATTAACTGTCTCCAAACTGAGTTTCACTGTGATTTTCAGGTTAATTCAGTCAGAATTCCACAGGCAGTCAGCTGGAGGGGTGGATGAATCCGGGAACAGCCGGTTGCCTAGCGACTAAATCAAGCCCTATATCATTATGGATTCTTGCATTTCTTTGGCTTTTTTCTCTTTTTTCTTATTTATCATGGTTTGTAATGAATTTTCTGATGTGAGCTTTGGTTTTGAGGCTGGCGTATTGAGTTCAGGGCACAAGAGGAAGGTTGTTTTTCAATCAGGGCACAGCTGTTGGCTTGCTCCACTTCTGGCTTGCTGTCATTGTTTTGGGTGCCTCAGCTGATTTGTGGTTTCTTGTGTGGCAATTTCCTAAATGTTTTCGGGGTCTGAGTTGGTTTTGCCTTCTGCCTTCCCAAATTTTGTATTCTGATGCAATACAAGCAAGATTTTGGACAGAGTAGCCATTATGAAAGAAAAAAAAAAAAAACACAGCAAATTGCCCTTTCAGGATTAGAAATCCATAGGCAACACAACCAAGATGAGATTCTGTGTTTTGGAAAATGACATGGAACGCTTCTGCTGAGGGGACAGATTCTAATTCCCTCCAAATGGAGTGTGAGAGCGATTTTGAGGTGAATTCAATCAGAATTCCAAAGTCAGTCTGTGGAAGGGGGGGATGAATCTGGAAACAGCCAGTTTCTTTGTGTCTAAGTCCTGCCAAATATCACAAAGGACTCTTGCATTTCTTTGGCTTTTTCACATTTCCCTTATTTATCATGGTTTGTAATGAATTTTCTGATGTGAGCTTTGGTTTTGAGGCTGGCATATTGAGTTCAGGGCACAAGAGGAAGGTTCTTTTTCAATCAGGGCACAGCTGTTGGCTTGCTCCACTTCTGGCTTGCTGTCATTGTTTTGGGTGCCTCAGCCGATTTGTGGTTTCTTGTGTGGCAATTTCCTAAATGCTTTCTGGGTCTGAGTCGGTTTTGCCTTCTTCCTTCCCAAATTTTGTATTCTGATGCAATACAAGCAAGATTTTGGAGAGTAGCCAATATGAAAGAAAGAAAAAAAAACACAGCGCATTGCCCTTTCAGGATTAGAAATCTACAGGCAACACAACCAAGATGAGTTTCTGTGTTTTGGAAAATGACATAGAACGCTTCTGCTGAGGGGACAGATTCTAATTCCCTCCCAATTGAGTGTGAGTGCGATTTTGAGGTGAATTCAATCAGAATTCCAAAGTCAATCTGTGGAAGGGGGGGATGTATCTGGAAACAGCCAGTTTCTTTGTGTCTAAATCCAGCCAAATATCACAAAGGACTCTAGCATTTCTTTGGCTTTTTCACATTTCCCTTATTTATCATGGTTTGTAATGAATTTTCTGATGTGAGCTTTGGTTTTGAGGCTGCAATATAGAGTTCAGGGCACCAGAGGAATGGTCCTTTTCAAACAGGGCACAGCTGTTGGTGTGCTCCAATTCTGGCTATTGTCTTTGTTTTGGGTGCCTCAGCTGAAATTTGGTATCTTGAGTTTCACTGCAATTGTCAGGTTAATTCAGTCAGAATTCCACAGGCAGTCAGCTTTAGTGGTGGATGAATCTGGGAACAGCCGGTTTCCTTGCAACTAAATCAAACCCAATATCATTACGGATTCTTGCATTTCTTTGGCTTTTTTCTCTTTTTTCTTATTTATCATGGTTTGTAATGAATTTTCTGATATGAGCTTTGGTTTTGAGGCTGGCATATTGAGTTCAGGGCACAAGAGGATGGTTCTTTTTCAATCAGGGCACAGCTGTTGGCTTGCTCCACTTCTGGCTTGCTGTCATTGTTTTGAGTGCCTCAGCCGATTTGTGGTTTCTTGTGTGGCAATTTCCCAAATGTTTTCAGGGTCTGAGTTGGCTTTGCCTTCTTCCTTCCCAAATTTTGTATTCTGATGCAATGTAAAGAAGAGTTTGTACAGAATAGCCATTATGAAAGAAAAAACACAACAAATAGGTGTTTGAAGCATAGAAATCTACAGGTAACATGACCAAGGTGAGTTTTTGTGTTTTGGAAAATCAAATGGAACACTTTGGCTGAGGTGACAGATATTAATGGCCTCCAAACTGAGTTTCACAGTGATTTTCAGGTTAATTCAGTCAGAATTCCACAGGCAGTCAGCTGGAGGGGTGGATGAATCCGGGAACAGCCGGTTTCCTAGCAACTAAATCAAGCCCACTATCATTATGGATTCTTGCATTTTTTTGGCTTTTTTCTCTTTTTTCTTATTTATCATGGTTTGTAATGAATTTTCTGATGTGAGCTTTGGTTTTGAGGCTGGCATATTGAGTTCAGGGCACAAGAGGAAGGTTCTTTTTCAATCAGGGCACAGCTGTTGGCTTGCTCCACTTCTGGCTTGCTGTCATTGTTTTGGGTGCCTCAGCTGATTTGTGGTTTCTTGTGTGGCAATTTCCTAAATGTTTTCGGGGTCTGAGTTGGTTTTGCCTTCTTCCTTCCCAAATTTTGTATTCTGATGCAATACAAGCAAGATTTTGGAGAGTAGCCATTATGAAAGAAAAAAAAAAACACAGCAAATTTACCATTCAGGATTAGAAATCCATAGGCAACACAACCAAGATGAGATTCTGTGTTTTGGAAAATGACATGGAACGCTTCTGCTGAGGTGACAGATTCTAATTCCCTCCAAATGGAGTGTGAGAGCGATCTTGAGGTGAATTCAATCAGAATTCCAAAGTCAGTCTGTGGAAGGGGGGGATGAATCTGGAAACAGCCAGTTTCTTTGTGTCTAAGTCCTGCCAAATATCACAAAGGACTCTTGCATTTCTTTGGCTTTTTCACATTTCCCTTATTTATCATGGTTTGTAATGAATTTTCTGATGTGAGCTTTGGTTTTGAGGCTGGCATATTGAGTTCAGGGCACAAGAGGAAGGTTCTTTTTCAATCAGGGCACAGCTGTTGGCTTGCTCCACTTCTGGCTTGCTGTCATTGTTTTGGGTGCCTCAGCTGATTTGTGGTTTCTTGTGTGGCAATTTCCTAAATGTTTTCGGGGTCTGAGTTGGTTTTGTCTTCTTCCTTCCCAAATTTTGTATTCTGATGCAATACAAGCAAGATTTTGGACAGAGTAGCCATTATGAAAGAAAAAAAAAAAAACACAGCAAATTGACCATTCAGGATTAGAAATCCATAGGCAACACAACCAAGATGAGATTCTGTGTTTTGGAAAATGACATGGAACGCTTCTGCTGAGGTGACAGATTCTAATTCCCTCCAAATGGAGTGTGAGAGCGATCTTGAGGTGAATTCAATCAGAATTCCAAAGTCAGTCTGTGGAAGGGGGGGATGAATCTGGAAACAGCCACTTTCTTTGTGTCTAAATCCTGCCAAATATCACAAAGGACTCTTGCATTTCTTTGGCTTTTTTCTCTTTTTTCTTATTTATCATGGTTTGTAATGAATTTTCTGATGTGAGCTTTGGTTTTGAGTCTGGCATATTGAGTTCAGGGCACAAGAGGAAGGTTCTTTTTCAATCAGGGCACAGCTGTTGGCTTGCTCCACTTCTGGCTTGCTGTCATTGTTTTGGGTGCCTCAGCTGATTTGTGGTTTCTTGTGTGGCAATTTCCTAAATATTTTCGGGGTCTGAGTTGGTTTTGTCTTCTTCCTTCCCAAATTTTGTATTCTGATGCAATACAAGCAAGATATTGGACAGAGTAGCCATTATGAAAGAAAAAAAAAAACACAGCAAATTGACCTTTCAGGATTAGAAATCCATAGGCAACACAACCAAGGTGAGATTCTGTGTTTTGGAAAATGACATGGAACGCTTCTGCTGAGGTGACAGATTCTAATTCCCTCCAAATGGAGTGTGAGAGCGATCTTGAGGTGAATTCAATCAGAATTCCAAAGTCAGTCTGTGGAAGGGGGGAATGAATCTGGAAACAGCCACTTTCTTTGTGTCTAAATCCTGCCAAATATCACAAAGGACTCTTGCATTTCTTTGGCTTTTTTCTCTTTTTTCTTATTTATCATGGTTTGTAATGAATTTTCTGATGTGAGCTTTGGTTTTGAGGCTGGCATATTGAGTTCAGGGCACAAGAGGAAGGTTCTTTTTCAATCAGGGCACAGCTGTTGGCTTGCTCCACTTCTGGCTTGCTGTCATTGTTTTGGGTGCCTCAGCTGATTTGTGGTTTCTTGTGTGGCAATTTCCTAAATGTTTTCGGGGTCTGAGTTGGTTTTGCCTTCTTCCTTCCCAAATTTTGTATTCTGATGCAATACAAGCAAAATTTTGGACAGAGTAGCCATTATGAAAGAAAAAAAAAAACACAGCAAATTTACCATTCATGATTAGAAATCCATAGGCAACACAACCAAGATGAGATTCTGTGTTTTGGAAAATGACATGGAACGCTTCTGCTGAGGTGACAGATTCTAATTCCCTCCAAATGGAGTGTGAGAGCGATCTTGAGGTGAATTCAATCAGAATTCCAAAGTCAGTCTGTGGAAGGGGGGGATGAATCTGGAAACAGCCGCTTTCTTTGTGTCTAAATCCTGCCAAATATCACAAAGGACTCTTGCATTTCTTTGGCTTTTTCACATTTCCCTTATTTATCATGGTTTGTAATGAATTTTCTGATGTGAGCTTTGGTTTTGAGGCTGGCATATTGAGTTCAGGGCACAAGAGGAAGGTTCTTTTTCAATCAGGGCACAGCTGTTGGCTTGCTCCAATTCTGGCTTGCTGTCATTGTTTTGGGTGCCTCAGCTGATTTGTGGTTTCTTGTGTGGCAATTTCCTAAATGTTTTCGGGGTCTGAGTTTGTTTGTCTTCTTCCTTCCCAAATTTTGTATTCTGATGCAATACAAGCAAGATTTTGGACAGAGTAGCCATTATGAAAGAAAAAAAAAAACACAGCAAATTGACCATTCAGGATTAGAAATCCATAGGCAACACAACCAAGATGAGATTCTGTGTTTTGGAAAATGACATGGAACGCTTCTGCTGAGGTGACAGATTCTAATTCCCTCCAAATGGAGTGTGAGAGCGATCTTGAGGTGAATTCAATCAGAATTCCAAAGTCAGTCTGTGGAAGGGGGGGATGAATCTGGAAACAGCCACTTTCTTTGTGTCTAAATCCTGCCAAATATCACAAAGGACTCTTGCATTTCTTTGGCTTTTTTCTCTTTTTTCTTATTTATCATGGTTTGTAATGAATTTTCTGATGTGAGCTTTGGTTTTGAGGCTGCAATATAGAGTTCAGGGCACCAGAGGAATGGTCTTTTTCAAACAGGGCACAGCTGTTGGTGTGCTCCAATTCTGGCTATTGTCTTTGTTTTGGGTGCCTCAGCTGAAATTTGGTTTCTTGAGTTTCACTGCGATTGTCAGGTTAATTCAGTCAGAATTCCACAGGCAGTAAGCTTTAGTGGTGGATGAATCTGGGAACAGCCGGTTTCCTTGCAACTAAATCAAACCCAATATCCTTATGGATTCTTAGATTTATTTGTCTTTTTTCTCTTTTTTCTTATTTATCTTGGTTTGTAATGAATTTTCTGATGTGAGCTTTGGTTGAGGCTGCAATATCGAGTTCAGGGCACAAGAGGATGGTTCTTTTTCAATCAGGGCACAGCTGTTGGCTTGCTCCACTTCTGGATTGCTGTCATTGTTTTGAGTGCCTCAGCCGATTTGTGGTTTCTTGTGTGGCAATTTCCCAAATGTTTTCAGGGTCTGAGTTGGCTTTGCCTTCTTCCTTCCCAAATTTTGTATTCTGATGCAATTTAAAGAAGACTTTGTACAGAATAGCCATTATGAAAGAAAAAACACAACAAATAGGCGTTTGAAGCTTAGAAATCTACAGGTAACATGACCAAGGTGAGTTTTTGTGTTTATGAAAATAAAATGGAACACTTTGGCTGAGGTGACAGATATTAATTGCCTCCAAACTGAGTTTCACTGTGATTTTCAGGTTAATTCAGTCAGAATTCCACAGGCAGTCAGCTGGAGGGGTGGATGAATCCGGGAACAGCCGGTTTCCTAGTGACTAAATCAAACCCAATATCATTACGGATTCTTGCATTTCTTTGGCTTTTTTCTCTTTTTTCTTATTTATCATGGTTTGTAATGAATTTTCTGATGTGAGCTTTGGTTTTGAGGCTGGCATATTGAGTTCAGGGCACAAGAGGAAGGTTCTTTTTCAATCAGGGCACAGCTGTTGGCTTGCTCCAATTCTGGCTTGCTGTCATTGTTTTGGATGCCTCAGCCGATTTCTGGTTTCTTGAGTGCCAATTTCCTAAATGTTTTCTGGGTCTGAGTCGGCTTTGCCTTCTTATTCCCAAATTTTGTATTCTGATGCAATGCAAAGAAGAATTTGTACAGAATAGCCATTATGAAATAAAAAACACAAAAAATAGGTGTTTGAAGCTTAGAAATCTACAGGTAACATGACCAAGGTGAGTTTTTGTGTTTATGAAAATAAAATGGAATACTTTGGCTGAGGTGACAGATATTAATTGCCTCCAAACTGAGTTTCACTGTGATTTTCAGGTTAATTCAGTCAGAATTCCACAGGCAGTCAGCTGGAGGGGTGGATGAATCCGGGAACAGCCGGTTTCCTAGCGACTAAATCAAGCCCGATATCATTATGGATTCTTGCATTTTTTTGGCTTTTTTCTCTTTTTTCTTATTTATCATGGTTTGTAATGAATTTTCTGATGTGAGCTTTGGTTTTGAGGCTGGCATATTGAGTTCAGGGCACAAGAGGAAGGTTGTTTTTCAATCAGGGCACAGCTGTTGGCTTGCTCCACTTCTGGCTTGCTGTCATTGTTTTGGGTGCCTCAGCCAATTTGTGGTTTCTTGTGTGGCAATTTACTAAATGTTTTCGGGGTCTGAGTTGGTTTTGCCTTCTTATTCCCAAATTTTGTATTCTGATGCAATACAAGCAACATTTTGGACAGAGTAGCCATTATGAAAGAAAAAAAAAAAAAACACAGCAAATTGACCTTTCAGGATTAGAAATCCATAGGCAACACAACCAAGGTGAGATTCTGTGTTTTGGAAAATGCCATGGAACGCTTCTGCTGAGGGGACTGATTCTAATTCCCTCCAAATGGAGTGTGAGTGCGATTTTGAGGTGAATTCAACCAGAATTCCAAAGTCAGTCTGTGGAAGGGGGGGGTGTATCTGGAAACAGCCACTTTCTTTGTGTCTAAATCCTGCCAAATATCACAAAGGACTCTTGCATTTCTTTGGCTTTTTCACATTTCCCTTATTTATCATGGTTTGTAATGAATTTTCTGATGTGAGCTTTGGTTTTGAGGCTGGCATATTGAGTTCAGGGCACAAGAGGAAGGTTCTTTTTCAATCAGGGCACAGCTGTTGGCTTGCTCCAATTCTGGCTTGCTGTCATTGTTTTGGGTGCCTCAGCCGATTTGTGGTTTCTTGAGTGGCAATTTCCTAAATGCTTTCTGGGTCTGAGTCGGTTTTGCCTTCTTATTCCCAAATTTTGTATTCTGATGCAATACAAGCAAGATTTTGGAGAGTAGCCATTATGAAAGAAAAAAAAAAACACAGCAAATTGCCCTTTCAGGATTAGAAATCTACAGGCAACACAACCAAGATGAGTTTCTGTGTTTTGGAAAGTGACATGGAACGCTTCTGCTGAGGGGACAGATTCTAATTCCCTCCAAATGGAGTGTGAGAGCGATCTTGAGGTGAATTCAATCAGAATTCCAAAGTCAGTCTGTGGAAGGGGGGGATGAATCTGGAAACAGCCAGTTTCTTTGTGTCTAAATCCAGCCAAATATCACAAAGGACTGTTGCATTTCTTTGGCTTTTTCACATTTCCCTTATTTATCATGGTTTGTAATGAATTTTCTGATGTGAGCTTTGGTTTTGAGACTGCAATATAGAGTTCATGGCACCGGAGGAATGGTCTTTTTCAAACAGGGCACAGCTGTTGGTGTGCTCCAATTCTGGCTATTGTCTTTGTTTTGGGTGCCTCAGCTGAAATTTGGTTTCTTGATTTTCACTGGGATTGTCAGGTTAATTCAGTCAGAATTCCACAGGCAGCAGCTTTAGTGGTGGATGAATCTGGGAACAGCCGGTTTCCTTGCAACTAAATCAAACCCAATATCATTATGGATTCTTGCATTTCTTTGGCTTTTTTCTCTTTTTTCTTATTTATCATGGTTTGTAATGAATTTTCTGATGTGAGCTTTGGTTTTAAAGCTGGCATATTGAGTTCAGGGCACAAGAGGATGGTTCTTTTTCAATCAGGGCACAGCTGTTGGCTTGCTCCAATTCTGGCTTGCTGTCATTGTTTTGAGTGCCTCAGCCGATTTGTGGTTTCTTGTGTGGCAATTTCCCAAATGTTTTCAGGGTCTGTGTTGGCTTTGCCTTCTTCCTTCCCAAATTTTGTATTCTGATGCAATGCAAAGAAGAGTTTGTACAGAATAGCCATTATGAAATAAAAAAAACACAACAAATAGGCGTTTGAAGCTTAGAAATCTACAGGTAACATGACCAAGGTGAGTTTTTGTGTTTATGAAAATAAAATGGAACACTTTGGCTGAGGTGACAGATATTAATTGCCTCCAAACTGAGTTTCACTGTGATTTTCAGGTTAATTCAGTCAGAATTCCACAGGTTGTCAGCTGGAGGGGTGGATCAATCTGGGAACAGCCGGTTTCCTAGCGACTAAATCAAGCCCTATATCATTATGGATTCTTGCATTTTTTTAGCTTTTTTCTCTTTTTTCTTATTTATCATGGTTTGTAATGAATTTTCTGATGTGAGCTTTGGTTTTGAGGCTGGCATATTGAGTTCAGGGCACAAGAGGAAGGTTCTTTTTCAATCAGGGCACAGCTGTTGGCTTGCTCCACTTCTGGCTTGCTGTCATTGTTTTGGGTGCCTCAGCTGATTTGTGGTTTCTTGTGTGGCAATTTCCTAAATGTTTTCGGGGTCTGAGTTGGTTTTGCCTTCTTCCTTCCCAATTTTTGTATTCTGATGCAATACAAGCAAGATTTTGGACAGAGTAGCCATTATGAAAGAAAAAAAAAAAAACACAGCAAATTGACCTTTCAGGATTAGAAATCCATAGGCAACACAACCAAGGTGAGATTCTGTGTTTTGGAAAATGCCATGGAACGCTTCTGCTAAGCGGACAGATTCTAATTCCCTCCAAATGGAGTGTGAGTGCGATTTTGAGGTGAATTCAATCAGAATTCCAAAGTCAATCTGTGGAAGGGGGGGATGTATCTGGAAACAGCCAGTTTCTTTGTGTCTAAATCCTGCCAAATATCACAAAGGACTCTTGCATTTCTTTGGCTTTTTCACATTTCCCTTATTTATCATGGTTTGTAATGAATTTTCTGATGTGAGCTTTGGTTTTGAGGCTGGCATATTGAGTTCAGGGCACAAGAGGAAGGTTCTTTTTCAATCAGGGCACAGCTGTTGGCTTGCTCCAATTCTGGCTTGCTGTCATTGTTTTGGGTGCCTCAGCCGATTTGTGGTTTCTTGAGTGGCAATTTCCTAAATGCTTTCTGGGTCTGAGTCGGTTTTGCCTTCTTATTCCCAAATTTTGTATTCTGATGCAATACAAGCAAGATTTTGGAGAGTAGCCATTATGAAAGAAAAAAAAAAAAAAAACACAGCGCATTGCCCTTTCAGGATTAGAAATCTATAGGCAACACAACCAAGATGAGTTTCTGTGTTTTGGAAAATGACATAGAACGCTTCTGCTGAGGTGACAGATTCTAATTCCCTCCCAATTGAGTGTGAGTGCGATTTTGAGGTGAATTCAATCAGAATTCCAAAGTCAATCTGTGGAAGGGGGGGATGTATCTGGAAACAGCCAGTTTCTTTGTGTCTAAATCCAGCCAAATATCAAAAAGGACTCTTGCATTTCTTTGGCTTTTTCACATTTCCCTTATTTATCATGGTTTGTAATGAATTTTCTGATGTGAGCTTTGGATTTGAGGCTGCAATATAGAGTTCAGGGCACCTGAGGAATGGTCTTTTTCAAACAGGGCACAGCTGTTGGTGTGCTCCAATTCTGGCTATTGTCTTTGTTTTGGGACCTCAGCTGAAATTTGGTATCTTGAGTTTCACTGCAATTGTCAGGTTAATTCAGTCAGAATTCCACAGGCAGTCAGCTTTAGTGGTGGATGAATCTGGGAACAGCCGGTTTCCTTGCAACTAAATCAAACCCAATATCATTATGGATTCTTGCGTTTCTTTGGCTTTTTTCTCTTTTTTCTTATTTATCATGGTTTGTAATGAATTTTCTGATGTGAGCTTTGGTTTTGAGGCTGCAATATTGAGTTCAGGGCACAAGAGGAAGGTTCTTTTTCAATCAGGGCACAGCTGTTGGCTTGCTCCACTTCTGGCTTGCTGTCATTGTTTTGAGTGCCTCAGCCGATTTGTGGTTTCTTGTGTGGCAATTTCCCAAATGTTTTCAGGGTCTGAGTTGGCTTTGCCTTCTTCCTTCCCAAATTTTGTATTCTGATGCAATGTAAAGAAGAGTTTGTACAAAATAGCCATTATGAAAGAAAAAACACAACAAATAGGCGTTTGAAGCTTAGAAATCTACAGGTAACATGACCAAGGTGAGTTTTTGTGTTTATGAAAATAAAATGGAACACTTTGGCTGAGGTGACAGATATTAATGGCCTCCAAACTGAGTTTCACAGTGATTTTCAGGTTAATTCAGTCAGAATTCCACAGGCAGTCAGCTGGAGGGGTGGATGAATCCGGGAACAGCCGGTTTCCTAGCAACTAAATCAAGCCCACTATCATTATGGATTCTTGCATTTTTTTGGCTTTTTTCTCTTTTTTCTTATTTATCATGGTTTGTAATGAATTTTCTGATGTGAGCTTTGGTTTTGAGGCTGGCATATTGAGTTCAGGGCACAAGAGGAAGGTTCTTTTTCAATCAGGGCACAGCTGTTGGCTTGCTCCACTTCTGGCTTGCTGTCATTGTTTTGGGTGCCTCAGCTGATTTGTGGTTTCTTGTGTGGCAATTTCCTAAATGTTTTCTGGGTCTGAGTTGGTTTTGTCTTCTTCCTTCCCAAATTTTGTATTCTGATGCAATACAAGCAACATTTTTTACAGAGTAGCCATTATGAAAGAAAAAAAAAAAAAAACACAGCAAATTGACCTTTCAGGATTAGAAATCCATAGGCAACACAACCAAGGTGAGATTCTGTGTTTTGGAAAATGACATGGAACGCTTCTGCTGAGGTGACAGATTCTAATTCCCTCCAAATGGAGTGTGAGAGCGATTTTGAGGTGAATTCAATCAGAATTCCAAAGTCAATCTGTGGAAGGGGGGGATGTATCTGGAAACAGCCAGTTTCTTTGTGTCTAAATCCTGCCAAATATCACAAAGGACTCTTGCATTTCTTTGGCTTTTTCACATTTCCCTTATTTATCATGGTTTGTAATGAATTTTCTGATGTGAGCTTTGGTTTTGAGGCTGGCATATTGAGTTCAGGGCACAAGAGGAAGGTTCTTTTTCAATCAGGGCACAGCTGTTGGCTTGCTCCAATTCTGGCTTGCTGTCATTGTTTTGGGTGCCTCAGCCGATTTGTGGTTTCTTGAGTGGCAATTTCCTAAATGCTTTCTGGGTCTGAGTCGGTCTTGCCTTCTTATTCCCAAATTTTGTATTCTGATGCAATACAAGCAAGATTTTGGAGAGTAGCCATTATGAAAGAAAAAAAAAAAAAAAAACACAGCGCATTGCCCTTTCAGGATTAGAAATCTATAGGCAACACAACCAAGATGAGTTTCTGTGTTTTGGAAAATGACATAGAACGCTTCTGCTGAGGGGACAGATTCTAATTCCCTCCCAATTGAGTGTGAGTGCGATTTTGAGGTGAATTCAATCAGAATTCCAAAGTCAATCTGTGGAAGGGGGGGATGTATCTGGAAACAGCCAGTTTCTTTGTGTCTAAATCCAGCCAAATATCAAAAAGGACTCTTGCATTTCTTTGGCTTTTTCACATTTCCCTTATTTATCATGGTTTGTAATGAATTTTCTGATGTGAGCTTTGGATTTGAGGCTGCAATATAGAGTTCAGGGCACCTGAGGAATGGTCTTTTTCAAACAGGGCACAGCTGTTGGTGTGCTCCAATTCTGGCTATTGTCTTTGTTTTGGGACCTCAGCTGAAATTTGGTATCTTGAGTTTCACTGCAATTGTCAGGTTAATTCAGTCAGAATTCCACAGGCAGTCAGCTTTAGTGGTGGATGAATCTGGGAACAGCCGGTTTCCTTGCAACTAAATCAAACCCAATATCATTATGGATTCTTGCGTTTCTTTGGCTTTTTTCTCTTTTTTCTTATTTATCATGGTTTGTAATGAATTTTCTGATGTGAGCTTTGGTTTTGAGGCTGCAATATTGAGTTCAGGGCACAAGAGGAAGGTTCTTTTTCAATCAGGGCACAGCTGTTGGCTTGCTCCACTTCTGGCTTGCTGTCATTGTTTTGAGTGCCTCAGCCGATTTGTGGTTTCTTGTGTGGCAATTTCCCAAATGTTTTCAGGGTCTGAGTTGGCTTTGCCTTCTTCCTTCCCAAATTTTGTATTCTGATGCAATGTAAAGAAGAGTTTGTACAAAATAGCCATTATGAAAGAAAAAACACAACAAATAGGCGTTTGAAGCTTAGAAATCTACAGGTAACATGACCAAGGTGAGTTTTTGTGTTTTGGAAAATCAAATGGAACACTTTGGCTGAGGTGACAGATATTAATGGCCTCCAAACTGAGTTTCACAGTGATTTTCAGGTTAATTCAGTCAGAATTCCACAGGCAGTCAGCTGGAGGGGTGGATGAATCCGGGAACAGCCGGTTTCCTAGCAACTAAATCAAGCCCACTATCATTATGGATTCTTGCATTTTTTTGGCTTTTTTCTCTTTTTTCTTATTTATCATGGTTTGTAATGAATTTTCTGATGTGAGCTTTGGTTTTGAGGCTGGCATATTGAGTTCAGGGCACAAGAGGAAGGTTCTTTTTCAATCAGGGCACAGCTGTTGGCTTGCTCCACTTCTGGCTTGCTGTCATTGTTTTGGGTGCCTCAGCTGATTTGTGGTTTCTTGTGTGGCAATTTCCTAAATGTTTTCTGGGTCTGAGTTGGTTTTGTCTTCTTCCTTCCCAAATTTTGTATTCTGATGCAATACAAGCAACATTTTTTACAGAGTAGCCATTATGAAAGAAAAAAAAAAAAAACGCAGCAAATTGACCTTTCAGGATTAGAAATCCATAGGCAACACAACCAAGGTGAGATTCTGTGTTTTGGAAAATGACATGGAACGCTTCTGCTGAGGTGACAGATTCTAATTCCCTCCAAATGGAGTGTGAGAGCGATTTTGAGGTGAATTCAATCAGAATTCCAAAGTCAATCTGTGGAAGGGGGGGATGAATCTGGAAACAGCCAGTTTCTTTTTGTCTGAATCCTGCCAAATATCACAAAGGACTCTTGCATTTCTTTGGCTTTTTTCTCTTTTTTCTTATTTATCATGGTTTGTAATGAATTTTCTGATGTGAGCTTTGGTTTTGAGGCTGGCATATTGAGTTCAGGGCACAAGAGGAAGGTTCTTTTTCAATCAGGGCACAGCTGTTGGCTTGCTCCACTTCTGGCTTGCTGTCATTGTTTTGGGTGCCTCAGCTGATTTGTGGTTTCTTGTGTGGCAATTTCCTAAATGTTTTCGGGGTCTGAGTTGGTTTTGTCTTCTTCCTTCCCAAATTTTGTATTCTGATGCAATACAAGCAAGATTTTGGACAGAGTAGCCATTATGAAAGAAAAAAAAAACACAGCTAATTTACCATTCAGGATTAGAAATCCATAGGCAACACAACCAAGATGAGATTCTGTGTTTTGGAAAATGACATGGAACGCTTCTGCTGTGGTGACAGATTCTAATTCCCTCCAAATGGAGTGTGAGAGCGATCATGAGGTGAATTCAATCAGAATTCCAAAGTCAGTCTGTGGAAGGGGGGGATGAATCTGGAAACAGCCACTTTCTTTGTGTCTAAATCCTGCCAAATATCACAAAGGACTCTTGCATTTCTTTGGCTTTTTCACATTTCCCTTATTTATCATGGTTTGTAATGAATTTTCTGATGTGAGCTTTGGTTTTGAGGCTGGCATATTGAGTTCAGGGCACAAGAGGAAGGTTGTTTTTCAATCAGGGCACAGCTGTTGGCTTGCTCCACTTCTGGCTTGCTGTCATTGTTTTGGTTGCCTCAGCTGATTTGTGGTTTCTTGTGTGGCAATTTCCTAAATGTTTTCTGGTCTGAGTTGGTTTTGCCTTCTTCCTTCCCAAATTTTGTATTCTGATGCAATACAAGCAACATTTTTTACAGAGTAGCCATTTTGAAAGAAAAAAAAAACACAGCAAATTTACCATTCAGGATTAGAAATCCATAGGCAACACAACCAAGATGAGATTCTGTGTTTTGGAAAATGACATGGAACGCTTCTGCTGAGGTGACAGATTCTAATTCCCTCCAAATGGAGTATGAGAGCGATTTTGAGGTGAATTCAATCAGAATTCCAAAGTCAGTCTGTGGAAGGGGGGGATGAATCTGGAAACAGCCAGTTTCTTTGTGTCTAAATCCTGCCAAATATCACAAAGGACTCTTGCATTTCTTTGGCTTTTTCACATTTCCCTTATCTATCATGGTTTGTAATGAATTTTCTGATGTGAGCTTTGGTTTTGAGGCTGGCATATTGAGTTCAGGGCACAAGAGGAAGGTTCTTTTTCAATCAGGGCACAGCTGTTGGCTTGCTCCACTTCTGGCTTGCTGTCATTGTTTTGGGTGCCTCAGCTGATTTGTGGTTTCTTGTGTGGCAATTTCCTAAATGTTTTCGGGGTCTGAGTTGGTTTTGTCTTCTTCCTTCCCAAATTTTGTATTCTGATGCAATACAAGCAAGATTTTGGACAGAGTACCCATCATGAAAGAAAAAAAAAAAAAACACAGCAAATTGACCTTTCAGGATTAGAAATCCATAGGCAACACAAGCAAGATGAGATTCTGTGTTTTGGAAAATGACATGGAACGCTTCTGCTGAGGTGACAGATTCTAATTCCCTCCAAATGGAGTGTGAGAGCGATCTTGAGGTGAATTCAATCAGAATTCCAAAGTCAGTCTGTGGAAGGGGGGGATGAATCTGGAAACAGCCAGTTTCTTTGTGTCTAAATCCTGCCAAATATCACAAAGGACTCTTGCATTTCTTTGGCTTTTTCACATTTCCCTTATTTATCATGGTTTGTAATGAATTTTCTGATGTGAGCTTTGATTTTGAGGCTGGCATATTGAGTTCAGGGCACAAGAGGAAGGTTCTTTTTCAATCAGGCCACCGCTGTTGGCTTGCTCCACTTCTGGCTTGCTGTCATTGTTTTGGGTGCCTCAGCCAATTTGTGGTTTCTTGAGTGGCAATTTCCTAAATGTTTTCTGGGTCTGAGTCGGTTTTGCCTTCTTATTCCCAAATATTGTATTCTGATGCAATACAAGCAAGATTTTGGAGAGTAGCCATTATGACAGAAAGAAAAAAAAAAAAAAAACACAGCGCATTGCCCTTTCAGGATTAGAAATCTACAGGCAACACGACCAAGATGAGTTTCTGTGTTTTGGAAAATGACATAGAACGCTTCTGCTGAGGGGACAGATTCTAATTCCCTCCCAAATGAGTGTGAGTGCGATTTTGAGGTGAATTCAATCAGAATTCCAAAGTCAGTCTGTGGAAGGGGGGGATGAATCTGGAAACAGCCAGTTTCTTTGTGTCTAAATCCAGCCAAATATCACAAAGGACTCTTGCATTTCTTTGGCTTTTTCACATTTCCCTTATTTATCATGGTTTGTAATGAATTTTCTGATGTGAGCTTTGGATTTGAGGCTGCAATATAGAGTTCAGGGCACCTGAGGAATGGTCTTTTTCAAACAGGGCACAGCTGTTGGTGTGCTCCAATTCTGGCTATTGTCTTTGTTTTGGGACCTCAGCTGAAATTTGGTATCTTGAGTTTCACTGCAATTGTCAGGTTAATTCAGTCAGAATTCCACAGGCAGTCAGCTTTAGTGGTGGATGAATCTGGGAACAGCCGGTTTCCTTGCAACTAAATCAAACCCA
The DNA here is from genome assembly GCF_964237555.1 of Oryctolagus cuniculus. Lineage (NCBI taxonomy): Eukaryota > Metazoa > Chordata > Mammalia > Lagomorpha > Leporidae > Oryctolagus > Oryctolagus cuniculus. Next base: position 10,236 of record NW_027208384.1, on the reverse strand, counting down.
ATATCATTATGGATTCTTGCGTTTCTTTGGCTTTTTTCTCTTTTTTCTTATTTATCATGGTTTGTAATGAATTTTCTGATGTGAGCTTTGGTTTTGAGGCTGCAATATTGAGTTCAGGGCACAAGAGGAAGGTTCTTTTTCAATCAGGGCACAGCTGTTGGCTTGCTCCACTTCTGGCTTGCTGTCATTGTTTTGAGTGCCTCAGCCGATTTGTGGTTTCTTGTGTGGCAATTTCCCAAATGTTTTCAGGGTCTGAGTTGGCTTTGCCTTCTTCCTTCCCAAATTTTGTATTCTGATGCAATGTAAAGAAGAGTTTGTACAAAATAGCCATTATGAAAGAAAAAACACAACAAATAGGCGTTTGAAGCTTAGAAATCTACAGGTAACATGACCAAGGTGAGTTTTTGTGTTTATGAAAATAAAATGGAACACTTTGGCTGAGGTGACAGATATTAATGGCCTCCAAACTGAGTTTCACAGTGATTTTCAGGTTAATTCAGTCAGAATTCCACAGGCAGTCAGCTGGAGGGGTGGATGAATCCGGGAACAGCCGGTTTCCTAGCAACTAAATCAAGCCTTATATCATTATGGATTCTTGCATTTTTTTGGCTTTTTTCTCTTTTTTCTTATTTATCATGGTTTGTAATGAATTTTCTGATGTGAGCTTTGGTTTTGAGGCTGGCATATTGAGTTCAGGGCACAAGAGGAAGGTTCTTTTTCAATCAGGGCAAAGCTGTTGGCTTGCTCCACTTCTGGCTTGCTGTCATTGTTTTGGGTGCCTCAGCTGATTTGTGGTTTCTTGTGTGGCAATTTCCTAAATGTTTTCGGGGTCTGAGTTGGTTTTGTCTTCTTCCTTCCCAAATTTTGTATTCTGATGCAATACAAGCAACATTTTTTACAGAGTAGCCATTATGAAAGAAAAAAAAAAAACACAGCAAATTGACCTTTCAGGATTAGAAATCCATAGGCAACACAACCAAGGTGAGATTCTGTGTTTTGGAAAATGACATGGAACGCTTCTGCTGAGGTGACAGATTCTAATTCCCTCCAAATGGAGTGTGAGAGCGATTTTGAGGTGAATTCAATCAAAATTCCAAAGTCAATCTGTGGAAGGGGGGGATGAATCTGGAAACAGCCAGTTTCTTTTTGTCTGAATCCTGCCAAATATCACAAAGGACTCTTGCATTTCTTTGGCTTTTTTCTCTTTTTTCTTATTTATCATGGTTTGTAATGAATTTTCTGATGTGAGCTTTGGTTTTGAGGCTGGCATATTGAGTTCAGGGCACAAGAGGAAGGTTCTTTTTCAATCAGGGCACAGCTGTTGGCTTGCTCCACTTCTGGCTTGCTGTCATTGTTTTGGGTGCCTCAGCTGATTTGTGGTTTCTTGTGTGGCAATTTCCTAAATGTTTTCGGGGTCTGAGTTGGTTTTGCCTTCTTCCTTCCCAAATTTTGTATTCTGATGCAATACAAGCAAGATTTTGGACAGAGTAGCCATTATGAAAGAAAAAAAAAACACAGCTAATTTACCATTCAGGATTAGAAATCCATAGGCAACACAACCAAGATGAGATTCTGTGTTTTGGAAAATGACATGGAACGCTTCTGCTGAGGTGACAGATTCTAATTCCCTCCAAATGGAGTGTGAGAGCGATCATGAGGTGAATTCAATCAGAATTCCAAAGTCAGTCTGTGGAAGGGGGGGATGAATCTGGAAACAGCCAGTTTCTTTGTGTCTAAATCCTGCCAAATATCACAAAGGACTCTTGCATTTCTTTGGCTTTTTCACATTTCCCTTATTTATCATGGTTTGTAATGAATTTTCTGATGTGAGCTTTGGTTTTGAGGCTGGCATATTGAGTTCAGGGCACAAGAGGAAGGTTGTTTTTCAATCAGGGCACAGCTGTTGGCTTGCTCCACTTCTGGCTTGCTGTCATTGTTTTGGGTGCCTCAGCTGATTTGTGGTTTCTTGTGTGGCAATTTCCTAAATGTTTTCTGGTCTGAGTTGGTTTTGCCTTCTTCCTTCCCAAATTTTGTATTCTGATGCAATACAAGCAACATTTTTTACAGAGTAGCCATTTTGAAAGAAAAAAAAAACACAGCAAATTTACCATTCAGGATTAGAAATCCATAGGCAACACAACCAAGATGAGATTCTGTGTTTTGGAAAATGACATGGAACGCTTCTGCTGAGGTGACAGATTCTAATTCCCTCCAAATGGAGTGTGAGAGCGATTTTGAGGTGAATTCAATCAGAATTCCAAAGTCAATCTGTGGAAGGGGGGGATGAATCTGGAAACAGCCAGTTTCTTTTTGTCTGAATCCTGCCAAATATCACAAAGGACTCTTGCATTTCTTTGGCTTTTTTCTCTTTTTTCTTATTTATCATGGTTTGTAATGAATTTTCTGATGTGAGCTTTGGTTTTGAGGCTGGCATATTGAGTTCAGGGCACAAGAGGAAGGTTCTTTTTCAATCAGGGCACAGCTGTTGGCTTGCTCCACTTCTGGCTTGCTGTCATTGTTTTGGGTGCCTCAGCTGATTTGTGGTTTCTTGTGTGGCAATTTCCTAAATGTTTTCGGGGTCTGAGTTGGTTTTGTCTTCTTCCTTCCCAAATTTTGTATTCTGATGCAATACAAGCAAGATTTTGGACAGAGTAGCCATTATGAAAGAAAAAAAAAACACAGCTAATTTACCATTCAGGATTAGAAATCCATAGGCAACACAACCAAGATGAGATTCTGTGTTTTGGAAAATGACATGGAACGCTTCTGCTGTGGTGACAGATTCTAATTCCCTCCAAATGGAGTGTGAGAGCGATCATGAGGTGAATTCAATCAGAATTCCAAAGTCAGTCTGTGGAAGGGGGGGATGAATCTGGAAACAGCCACTTTCTTTGTGTCTAAATCCTGCCAAATATCACAAAGGACTCTTGCATTTCTTTGGCTTTTTCACATTTCCCTTATTTATCATGGTTTGTAATGAATTTTCTGATGTGAGCTTTGGTTTTGAGGCTGGCATATTGAGTTCAGGGCACAAGAGGAAGGTTGTTTTTCAATCAGGGCACAGCTGTTGGCTTGCTCCACTTCTGGCTTGCTGTCATTGTTTTGGTTGCCTCAGCTGATTTGTGGTTTCTTGTGTGGCAATTTCCTAAATGTTTTCTGGTCTGAGTTGGTTTTGCCTTCTTCCTTCCCAAATTTTGTATTCTGATGCAATACAAGCAACATTTTTTACAGAGTAGCCATTTTGAAAGAAAAAAAAAACACAGCAAATTTACCATTCAGGATTAGAAATCCATAGGCAACACAACCAAGATGAGATTCTGTGTTTTGGAAAATGACATGGAACGCTTCTGCTGAGGTGACAGATTCTAATTCCCTCCAAATGGAGTATGAGAGCGATCTTGAGGTGAATTCAATCAGAATTCCAAAGTCAGTCTGTGGAAGGGGGGGATGAATCTGGAAACAGCCAGTTTCTTTGTGTCTAAATCCTGCCAAATATCACAAAGGACTCTTGCATTTCTTTGGCTTTTTCACATTTCCCTTATCTATCATGGTTTGTAATGAATTTTCTGATGTGAGCTTTGGTTTTGAGGCTGGCATATTGAGTTCAGGGCACAAGAGGAAGGTTCTTTTTCAATCAGGGCACAGCTGTTGGCTTGCTCCACTTCTGGCTTGCTGTCATTGTTTTGGGTGCCTCAGCTGATTTGTGGTTTCTTGTGTGGCAATTTCCTAAATGTTTTCGGGGTCTGAGTTGGTTTTGTCTTCTTCCTTCCCAAATTTTGTATTCTGATGCAATACAAGCAAGATTTTGGACAGAGTACACATCATGAAAGAAAAAAAAAAAAAACACAGCAAATTGACCTTTCAGGATTAGAAATCCATAGGCAACACAAGCAAGATGAGATTCTGTGTTTTGGAAAATGACATGGAACGCTTCTGCTGAGGTGACAGATTCTAATTCCCTCCAAATGGAGTGTGAGAGCGATCTTGAGGTGAATTCAATCAGAATTCCAAAGTCAGTCTGTGGAAGGGGGGGATGAATCTGGAAACAGCCAGTTTCTTTGTGTCTAAATCCTGCCAAATATCACAAAGGACTCTTGCATTTCTTTGGCTTTTTCACATTTCCCTTATTTATCATGGTTTGTAATGAATTTTCTGATGTGAGCTTTGATTTTGAGGCTGGCATATTGAGTTCAGGGCACAAGAGGAAGGTTCTTTTTCAATCAGGCCACCGCTGTTGGCTTGCTCCACTTCTGGCTTGCTGTCATTGTTTTGGGTGCCTCAGCCAATTTGTGGTTTCTTGAGTGGCAATTTCCTAAATGTTTTCTGGGTCTGAGTCGGTTTTGCCTTCTTATTCCCAAATATTGTATTCTGATGCAATACAAGCAAGATTTTGGAGAGTAGCCATTATGACAGAAAGAAAAAAAAAAAAAAAACACAGCGCATTGCCCTTTCAGGATTAGAAATCTACAGGCAACACGACCAAGATGAGTTTCTGTGTTTTGGAAAATGACATAGAACGCTTCTGCTGAGGGGACAGATTCTAATTCCCTCCCAAATGAGTGTGAGTGCGATTTTGAGGTGAATTCAATCAGAATTCCAAAGTCAGTCTGTGGAAGGGGGGGATGAATCTGGAAACAGCCAGTTTCTTTGTGTCTAAATCCAGCCAAATATCACAAAGGACTCTTGCATTTCTTTGGCTTTTTCACATTTCCCTTATTTATCATGGTTTGTAATGAATTTTCTGATGTGAGCTTTGGATTTGAGGCTGCAATATAGAGTTCAGGGCACCTGAGGAATGGTCTTTTTCAAACAGGGCACAGCTGTTGGTGTGCTCCAATTCTGGCTATTGTCTTTGTTTTGGGACCTCAGCTGAAATTTGGTATCTTGAGTTTCACTGCAATTGTCAGGTTAATTCAGTCAGAATTCCACAGGCAGTCAGCTTTAGTGGTGGATGAATCTGGGAACAGCCGGTTTCCTTGCAACTAAATCAAACCCAATATCATTATGGATTCTTGCGTTTCTTTGGCTTTTTTCTCTTTTTTCTTATTTATCATGGTTTGTAATGAATTTTCTGATGTGAGCTTTGGTTTTGAGGCTGCAATATTGAGTTCAGGGCACAAGAGGAAGGTTCTTTTTCAATCAGGGCACAGCTGTTGGCTTGCTCCACTTCTGGCTTGCTGTCATTGTTTTGAGTGCCTCAGCCGATTTGTGGTTTCTTGTGTGGCAATTTCCCAAATGTTTTCAGGGTCTGAGTTGGCTTTGCCTTCTTCCTTCCCAAATTTTGTATTCTGATGCAATGTAAAGAAGAGTTTGTACAAAATAGCCATTATGAAAGAAAAAACACAACAAATAGGCGTTTGAAGCTTAGAAATCTACAGGTAACATGACCAAGGTGAGTTTTTGTGTTTATGAAAATAAAATGGAACACTTTGGCTGAGGTGACAGATATTAATGGCCTCCAAACTGAGTTTCACAGTGATTTTCAGGTTAATTCAGTCAGAATTCCACAGGCAGTCAGCTGGAGGGGTGGATGAATCCGGGAACAGCCGGTTTCCTAGCAACTAAATCAAGCCTTATATCATTATGGATTCTTGCATTTTTTTGGCTTTTTTCTCTTTTTTCTTATTTATCATGGTTTGTAATGAATTTTCTGATGTGAGCTTTGGTTTTGAGGCTGGCATATTGAGTTCAGGGCACAAGAGGAAGGTTCTTTTTCAATCAGGGCAAAGCTGTTGGCTTGCTCCACTTCTGGCTTGCTGTCATTGTTTTGGGTGCCTCAGCTGATTTGTGGTTTCTTGTGTGGCAATTTCCTAAATGTTTTCGGGGTCTGAGTTGGTTTTGTCTTCTTCCTTCCCAAATTTTGTATTCTGATGCAATACAAGCAACATTTTTTACAGAGTAGCCATTATGAAAGAAAAAAAAAAAACACAGCAAATTGACCTTTCAGGATTAGAAATCCATAGGCAACACAACCAAGGTGAGATTCTGTGTTTTGGAAAATGACATGGAACGCTTCTGCTGAGGTGACAGATTCTAATTCCCTCCAAATGGAGTGTGAGAGCGATTTTGAGGTGAATTCAATCAAAATTCCAAAGTCAATCTGTGGAAGGGGGGGATGAATCTGGAAACAGCCAGTTTCTTTTTGTCTGAATCCTGCCAAATATCACAAAGGACTCTTGCATTTCTTTGGCTTTTTTCTCTTTTTTCTTATTTATCATGGTTTGTAATGAATTTTCTGATGTGAGCTTTGGTTTTGAGGCTGGCATATTGAGTTCAGGGCACAAGAGGAAGGTTCTTTTTCAATCAGGGCACAGCTGTTGGCTTGCTCCACTTCTGGCTTGCTGTCATTGTTTTGGGTGCCTCAGCTGATTTGTGGTTTCTTGTGTGGCAATTTCCTAAATGTTTTCGGGGTCTGAGTTGGTTTTGCCTTCTTCCTTCCCAAATTTTGTATTCTGATGCAATACAAGCAAGATTTTGGACAGAGTAGCCATTATGAAAGAAAAAAAAAACACAGCTAATTTACCATTCAGGATTAGAAATCCATAGGCAACACAACCAAGATGAGATTCTGTGTTTTGGAAAATGACATGGAACGCTTCTGCTGAGGTGACAGATTCTAATTCCCTCCAAATGGAGTGTGAGAGCGATCATGAGGTGAATTCAATCAGAATTCCAAAGTCAGTCTGTGGAAGGGGGGGATGAATCTGGAAACAGCCAGTTTCTTTGTGTCTAAATCCTGCCAAATATCACAAAGGACTCTTGCATTTCTTTGGCTTTTTCACATTTCCCTTATTTATCATGGTTTGTAATGAATTTTCTGATGTGAGCTTTGGTTTTGAGGCTGGCATATTGAGTTCAGGGCACAAGAGGAAGGTTGTTTTTCAATCAGGGCACAGCTGTTGGCTTGCTCCACTTCTGGCTTGCTGTCATTGTTTTGGGTGCCTCAGCTGATTTGTGGTTTCTTGTGTGGCAATTTCCTAAATGTTTTCTGGTCTGAGTTGGTTTTGCCTTCTTCCTTCCCAAATTTTGTATTCTGATGCAATACAAGCAACATTTTTTACAGAGTAGCCATTTTGAAAGAAAAAAAAAACACAGCAAATTTACCATTCAGGATTAGAAATCCATAGGCAACACAACCAAGATGAGATTCTGTGTTTTGGAAAATGACATGGAACGCTTCTGCTGAGGTGACAGATTCTAATTCCCTCCAAATGGAGTATGAGAGCGATCTTGAGGTGAATTCAATCAGAATTCCAAAGTCAGTCTGTGGAAGGGGGGGATGAATCTGGAAACAGCCAGTTTCTTTGTGTCTAAATCCTGCCAAATATCACAAAGGACTCTTGCATTTCTTTGGCTTTTTCTCATTTCCCTTATTTATCATGGTTTGTAATGAATTTTCTGATGTGAGCTTTGGTTTTGAGGCTGGCATATTGAGTTCAGGGCACAAGAGGAAGGTTCTTTTTCAATCAGGGCACAGCTGTTGGCTTGCTCCACTTCTGGCTTGCTGTCATTGTTTTGGGTGCCTCAGCTGATTTGTGGTTTCTTGTGTGGCAATTTCCTAAATGTTTTCGGGGTCTGAGTTGGTTTTGTCTTCTTCCTTCCCAAATTTTGTATTCTGATGCAATACAAGCAAGATTTTGGACAGAGTAGCCATTATGAAAGAAAAAAAAAAAACACAGCAAATTGACCTTTCAGGATTAGAAATCCATAGGCAACACAAGCAAGATGAGATTCTGTGTTTTGGAAAATGACATGGAACGCTTCTGCTGAGGTGACAGATTCTAATTCCCTCCAAATGGAGTGTGAGAGCGATCTTGAGGTGAATTCAATCAGAATTCCAAAGTCAGTCTGTGGAAGGGGGGGATGAATCTGGAAACAGCCAGTTTCTTTGTGTCTAAATCCTGCCAAATATCACAAAGGACTCTTGCATTTCTTTGGCTTTTTCACATTTCCTTTTTTATCATGGTTTGTAATGAATTTTCTGATGTGAGCTTTGGTTTTGAGGCTGGCATATTGAGTTCAGGGCACAAGAGGAAGGTTCTTTTTCAATCAGGCCAGCGCTGTTGGCTTGCTCCACTTCTGGCTTGCTGTCATTGTTTTGGGTGCCTCAGCCAATTTGTGGTTTCTTGAGTGGCAATTTCCTAAATGTTTTCTGGGTCTGAGTCGGTTTTGCCTTCTTATTCCCAAATATTGTATTCTGATGCAATACAAGCAAGATTTTGGAGAGTAGCCATTATAACAGAAAGAAAAAAAAAAACACAGCGCATTGCCCTTTCAGGATTAGAAATCTACAGGCAACACGACCAAGATGAGTTTCTGTGTTTTGGAAAATGACATAGAACGCTTCTGCTGAGCGGACAGATTCTAATTCCCTCCCAAATGAGTGTGAGTGCGATTTTGAGGTGAATTCAATCAGAATTCCAAAGTCAGTCTGTGGAAGGGGGGGATGAATCTGGAAACAGCCAGTTTCTTTGTGTCTAAATCCTGCCAAATATCACAAAGGACTCTTGCATTTCTTTGGCTTTTTCACATTTCCCTTATTTATCATGTTTTGTAATGAATTTTCTGATGTGAGCTTTGGTTTTGAGGCTGCAATATAGAGTTCAGGGCACCTGAGGAATGGTCTTTTTCAAACAGGGCACAGCTGTTGGTGTGCTCCAATTCTGGCTATTGTCTTTGTTTTGGGTGCCTCAGCTGAAATTTGGTTTCTTGAGTTTCATGGCGATTGTCAGGTTAATTCAGTCAGAATTCCACAGGCAGTCAGCTTTAGTGGTGGATGAATCTGGGAACAGCCGGTTTCCTTGCAACTAAATCAAACCCAATATCATTATGAATTCTTGCATTTTTTTTGGCTTTTTTCTCTTTTTTTCTTATTTATCATGGTTTGTAATGAATTTTCTGATGTGAGCTTTGGTTTTGAGGCTGGCATATTGAGTTCAGGGCACTAGAGGAAGGTTGTTTTTCAATCAGGGCACAGCTGTTGGCTTGCTCCACTTCTGGCTTGCTGTCATTGTTTTGGGTGCCTCAGCCGATTTGTGGTTTCTTGTGTGGCAATTTCCCAAATGTTTTCAGGGTCTGAGTTGGCTTTGCCTTCTTCCTTCCCAAATTTTGTATTCTGATGCAATGCAAAGAAGACTTTGTACAGAATAGCCATTATGAAAGAAAAAACAAAACAAATAGGCGTTTGAAGCTTAGAAATCTACAGGTAACATGACCAAGGTGAGTTTTTGTGTTTATGAAAATAAAATGGAACACTTTGGCTGAGGTGACAGATATTAATTGCCTCCAAACTGAGTTTCACTGTGATTTTCAGGTTAATTCAGTCAGAATTCCACAGGTTGTCAGCTGGAGGGTTGGATGTATCTGGGAACAGGTGGTTTCCTAGCGACTAAATCAAGCCCTATATCATTATGGATTCTTGCATTTCTTTGGCTTTATTCTGATATATCTTATTTATCATGGTTTGTAATGAATTTTCTGATGTGAGCTTTGGTTTTGAGGCTGGCATATTGAGTTCAGGGCACAAGAGGAAGGTTCTTTTTCAATCAGGGCACAGCTGTTGGCTTGCTCCACTTCTGGCTTGCTGTCATTGTTTTGGGTGCCTCAGCTGATTTGTGGTTTCTTGTGTGGCAATTTCCTAAATGTTTTCGGGGTCTGAGTTGGTTTTGCCTTCTTCCTTCCCAATTTTTGTATTCTGATGCAATACAAGCAAGATTTTGGACAGAGTAGCCATTATGAAAGAAAAAAAAAAAAAACACAGCAAATTTACCATTCAGGATTAGAAATCCATAGGCAACACAACCAAGATGAGATTCTGTGTTTTGGAAAATGACATGGAACGCTTCTGCTGAGGTGACAGATTCTAATTCCCTCCAAATGGAGTGTGAGAGCGATCTTGAGGTGAATTCAATCAGAATTCCAAAGTCAGTCTGTGGAAGGGGTGATGAATCTGGAAACAGCCAGTTTCTTTGTGTCTAAATCCTGCCAAATATCACAAAGGACTCTTGCATTTCTTTGGCTTTTTCACATTTCCCTTATTTATCATGGTTTGTAATGAATTTTCTGATGTGAGCTTTGGTTTTGAGGCTGGCATATTGAGTTCAGGGTACAAGAGAATGGTTCTTTTTCAATCAGGGCACAGCTGTTGGCTTGCTCCACTTCTGGCTTGCTGTCATTGTTTTGGGTGCCTCAGCTGATTTGTGGTTTCTTGTGTGGCAATTTCCTAAATGTTTTCGG